>NC_141031.1:40247500-40407500 GCF_052040795.2 Danio rerio
GTTTGATAGTTTAGGTTAACTAGGCAAGTTAAAAAAAAAAAAAATTTTGTCCTGTTAAACATCACTTGGGAAATATTTGAATTCAAGAATAAAATTAAATAAAACAAAACAAAGAAACAAACTATATATATATATATATATATATATATATATATATATATATATATATATATATATATATATATATATATATATTTATATATATATTTATATATATATATATATATATAAAAAAAAAAAAAAAATATATATATATATATATATATATATATATATATATATATATATATATATATATATATATATATATATATATATATATATACATACATACATATATTTTACTTAATTTACAATAATTTAGGTAAAACGTTTTTCTTTTAGTCCTTTGTATATAAAGGCAAATAAATAATAATAAAATTAAGCAGGTTGCACATTTAAAATTTATTTCAAAATTATTTTCTTTTCAGCTTAGTCCCTTTATTAATCAGGGGTCACCACAGCGGACTGAACCGCCACATGTAAAATTGTAAATATCAAACAAATAATATTTAATATTTTTTAAATTATTTTATTAATGCTTAACAAATAATAAAATCACTAGATGCTAATGCTTAGTAAATGATTCATAGTGTGTAGTTATTATAAAGTGTTATCGTATGTTTCTAGTATGAATTTGTATGTTATTATTATGCCCAATGTAAAGTCAATGGCAGTTTTTTATAATAGAAGTATATGGGACAGTTGCTAGGGTGCCGTAAGTGGTTGCTAGGGTGTGGCTAGTAAGTTAAAAGGTCATCAGTAATTGGCAGATTGGTATTCTGGGTTAAATGAGCCCAACCGTAAGTCTGTATGACAGTCTGGCGCAAAGTTATGAGGTCACAAAGTTTGGTCCAATGTTAAGTCAATGGGACTTTTACAAATTTTCTGGGTCAGTTTTCGAAAGACTCTAAGTCAGATCAGTTGGAAAAGATATAGCAACTTAATTCAGTACAGTTTAGAGGTTTGGAGCTAGTTTGGTGTTTGTAGTATGTATGGTCTAGGAGGAGATGCGTTCCTAAAATAGTCTTAGAAGACGAAAACGGAAGAATAATAAGTTTATATAACAGTATGTTGGCTTTCTCAAGCCACCATAACCATAAACAAAACTCAAACAGACAACAACAACAACAACAAAAACAATCACAACAACAGCAATAGCAACAAAAAAAACCTAGTGTTCGCAATGTTGATTATTAAGAAGCCATATCTTAAAATGACACTTAAATTAATTAAATAATACACAATCTTAGACTGCAGTATAAAATTCCACTAATGATGAAGCTTAAAATTGATCACAACTCCTGCTATCTAAAGCAGCACAGCCGAATTGTTTACACACCTTTAACAAAAAGTTAAAAGAGTAGTAACTATAACATAGTTTCCTCATGCTTTCAACATGTGCTGGTGCAGATCATAGAGACACTTACGGGGTTGTTCATTTGACTGAACAGCTGCTCTGCCTGCTACATTGCAAAGGAGGGAATTATGGGAAATGATGAGGAGGAGGAGGATGAAGGGACACAAGCTTTATCATTAGCTCTTCTTTCAGGTTAATGATAATCTTCTAAATTGTAAAGTCGAGAAGAAAAAAAACCCAGAGAGCAACAGAAGAAGCCTGCTGAGTCTCAAATCTGAGCGAGTCGCCTACCTAGACAGCATTAAAGGTGCTTTATGTAAGTTTTCGACTCTTCTAAAGCATATAAATGCTAGCAGATATTAAAGAAAAGTGCTTGTTTATCTGAAAAACAATGTTAAAGTTGGTTGTTCTTCTTTAAAAATGTGCGTTCTATGTCATTGTTTTAGTCTGTGACTTTGCCCACTACTAGTTTAACCAATTATATTTTGACATCCCAGGTTGCCTTGATGGAAAAAACAGTGTGATTAATTTTAATTTTGAAGGCTGTGTCAATGTATGTGGAAACGGACGGAAATGTGACAGTTGCAACCTCCAGAATGATATAAAATCCACATGAGGTGGTTTTTAATGGACAAATAATACAAATTTTACAACAATAAACATTCGATGATGAGTTTACAGTGTAAGGTTTGGTCGTCATGCACACTTGCTCCTATTGGTGTTGTCAATCTGGCAACCTATGTGTGCATCAAGACTGAAGAGGAGGAGCCAGGTGAAAAAAACCCTCTTCAATATTTTAAATTTGAACTGCAATACCTAATTCAACCACTATGAATTAGGAATTAATCATACATGCAGCACCTTTATTTATCAAATATAATTTTTGGACATTTTTACTAAACTGTGAGCCTCTGGTAGTAAAAATAATTTGTTACTTAGGCTGGTGGCTCGCTGGGCTTTGAGACAGAGCTGTGGTCAGATTAGACAAATTAAACAAAGGCAGCAACATCTTATCAGAAAGGCTCCTTTTAAAGGAGTGACCATTAGTCTGATGCAGAAAACACATTCAATGAAACAACTGGATAATTCATTGAATGCAATTCCAGCGGTTAGGAGTTAACTGATATGGGTTTAAAGTGCTTCAAGATCAAGCTGACCGATGGCTCATATAACAGCAGAGTTCATACAGAGAGACCACTTTTGATAAATTCAATGCACCCATAGTGTATACAAGCATACATTTGTTTATAAAAAAACATACTGTATATGTTTATTTAATATGTTTACTATGTAACTATACTAACAGATTAATGATAGCAAAAAAGACAGTTAAAATAATTCTATTTCATTTATTTATATTTATTTAAACACAAACTGATGTGAGTTACTGCCTTCAATAAAAATCTATACAAATGGATGTTCATTCATATTTTAACATAGGCTCATTTAGTTTCTTTAATCTGTTCAGAAATCAAGACAAGAAAAAACTGCACAGTTCTTTTGCATAGACATGTATATATTAGACATTTTTATTTAAATCAAAATAATAAGCAAGTATAAAAATAACACTATAAATGATTACTAAGCATGTATGTCTTGTTTTCCTCTTGTTTTGTTTTACAAACATCATAAATACCTTTTTAAATTCCTTTTAAAAATGTAGAAGGTAACAAAATAATCCCAATAAATGAAATACATTTTTTTGGTAGTAAACAAATATGACATTTCTGGGAAATAAATCTAAAATGCTGCATTAAAAATAATAAAAAATGAGTCTTATTGTATGCAAAACTACTTAATAAACATGTAAATAATAAAATAAATAACAAAATGTCTGTTTGTATAATCCGTCAACAACTAATTCAACTGTTAGATTGCTGCAGCTGATAATGTTATAGTAGGCAAAGCTCAACTGATCATGAAAGAGAGTCTTGCTGTACCTTTTGTAACTGCGTCTCCAGTTTATTGCACTCCTCTTTCTTCTGTTCGATGGCGATCTCGAGAGACTTGAGTTTGGAGTCTTTCTTGAGGCCTGACGAGGCCAACGAGGACGCATGTTCCTTCAGATCTATCAGACTCGACTGGAGGAAGAAGAAAGAAGCTTAAAGTCAGGGCACAAATACCACGAGTGTGTTTACAACAGTAATCCAGTTACTAACCTTATTCTGAATAAAACAGTTTTAAGATTAAGGTGTTTTTGTGAGTATCTTTTAGAATGTTTTAAGCTTTTAAATGTCACTTTAAGCTGAATACTAGTATCTTGAAAAATATCTAGTAAAATATTATGTGCTGTCATCATGGCAAAGATAAAATAAATCAGTAAGTAGAGATGAGTTATTAAAACTATTATGTTTAGAAATGTGTCGAAAAAAATCTTCTTTCCGTTAAACAGAAATTAGAAAACGAAACATACAGAGGGGCTAATAATTCTGACATCAACTGCACTCTATACTGGATTTTGATAATATGACTAAAATACTCCACCTCTTAGATTGATTTATGCTTTCTTCATGTATGACTTTAGCTAGATTAGGATACAGTAATAAAAAAATCTCTGTATGCATGGTAGATTCTAAATAAGAGCCTGGTCTTGCTAATATTGCAATGGTATTACAGCAATTGAAACTAACGCACCTCTTTCTCCGTCAGCTCCACCTGCAGTGTGTTCACCTTCTCTTTCAGATCTTTATTCTCCTTTTTATATGAATCCAGCTCCTCCATTCGCTCTCGGTCTTCACGCTCTCTTTGCTCTTTCAGTCGCTCGATAATTCGCTCCTGTGAAACAAATGAGGAAGCAAAAACAAATATATTTCTCTTGGCTGATCAATATAAGTACTAAACATCTTCATTCTCCACAGATTAGAGGGTAAATTCAGTAAAACGGAATAATCCTGGTGAAGATCATTCTATTTAAAATGGGGGTGAATGCTGAGAAAGTGTGATGTGTTTAATTAAGGATTTTTTGGCTTGTTTAATGATTTGCATAATTACTTTATAGAACTGTGTGCTGAAATAACACAGTAGGTGAACATGAATGCTGCTATTAGACAGCATACATTTAGTCCTTACTAATGTTTTCCATTAGCATTTATATTAGATGCAAAATTATTTAAGATATTGAGTCTTGCTTTTCTGAATAAGTGATTTATGCTTAAAATAAGAATACATCTTTGTCACTGTAATCCAAAAAAAAGCAATATGATACTTATTTTTAATCCAATGTTTAAATCTTGTTATATTTTATCAATTTTGACATTTTTGTGACATTTTCTGTGAAAAAGACAATATTGTTTCAGAGTGTTATTTCTTGTAAAAATCAATCTTGTAATAATTTATCGAATATATCCTAATGTAAAAATGTTTTAGTATTTAAAATGAAGATGGCAAATCTACAAGGGTTTCATTTGAGTTGGTAAACATTGTAAGTTGTCATATATTGCAAAAAAAAAAAGTTTTCCCAAGTTTATTTTGGGTAACACTTTATTTTGATGGTCCATTTAAGTATTAGTAGACTGTCTACTTAATATCTGTTGATACAGACATTCAACAGATATTTAACTGACTATATGAAACTTTGCAAGTACATGTAAACTTACACTAACCCTAACCCTAACCCTAACCCCAACCTAACAGTTTACTTATAATCTAAAAAGAAGTAGTTGATATGTAGATGCAATGTATATTCAACAAACGGACCATCAAAATGAAGTGTGGCCTTATTTTGTCTTATTTTACATAAAAATAGCATTATTAAATCATGATATATTCCCTTACGGTGCAAAATTATATATCAAATTCAGTTTTATTTTTTTTTTAACAAAAAACTAAAGGTCGATTTTTACTTCTGCGTCAAGTGATCGGCTTGACCCATTCATCTAGTGCACCCTTATGGGAGTCAACACTTGTGAAACTCGCTCCATCGAGCTCGATGCTCTCAGAACCGCCCACACTCGTCACAGCTACCAAGCCGACCAATCACAGAGCTTGTGCTACATGTTGTTGCGACATGTAGGTACATTTTTGAAGGGTGATGTCTATGCGACCAACACGAAGTATGAACCAGCCTTATGTCATTAATAAAGTCAATTTATAGTAATCAATTAAAATTATTAAATTTAAGTAAGAACAAGCATCTGTTAATTAGAAAAATGAATGAACCCACTGGCAGATTTTTTTTTTTTACCTTGTTTTAAGAATAACCTCAATCCATTTTGATAATCTATTCATTAACAAGACTAAATGTATTGTCATTTTGACAGAATAAACTACCAAGATAATTTTTACACTGTATTTCTGCAGCGTAAATACTGTGAATAATGTCATGCAGATTATTGTTCAATGCAAATTGTTGAGCATTTTATGCAGATATAACCTTAAAGGTGCTGTAAGTAAGTTATTGACTCTTCTAAAGCATAAAAATACCATTACATGTTTGCAGATCTTTAAGAAACATGCTAGCTGAACATACTTGTTTATCTGAAAAACATAGCAAAAGTCAGTTATTCTTCTTTAAAAATGTGCTTTCCGCTCAGCATGTCTATCTTTGTTTTGGTCTGTGTAACTCCGCCCACTGCCAGTTTACCCAATTATAATTCCACACCCTGGATTGCCCTGGCAGAAACAAACAGTGTATTTCATTTCAACCATGAAGGCTGCCTCAATGCATGCAGGCGCCTAAAATGCTTTATTCACGCAACCTGGTGGCCATTTTCCCATGTTCGCGCATTTGCATTGACTTTGTTCCTATCCGCTGGTAAAGTCGTGACATATCGGTGATGTATGGAATAGTGTTTCCGGGTCCAAGCCACTACTCATTTGAATTAAGAAAATATTTGTTTATGACCACTGTTTAGTCATATCACACATTTAAGTGATCATCCTCTGGGCTTGTTGCATCACAAATACCAAAAGTTTAAGAATTTATAAAAAATAATAATAATAATAATTGTAATTAATCATTTTCTGGCCATTGGATATTAGGCATGGACAAATATATTACGATCGTGATTTTCGAAAGTGTTACATCGCTTTCTAAACATTTATTATTACCATATAATAAGTCTCCCAATACAGTTTGATAGAGTGCTGGGACCCGGAAGCCGCTTCGTGTAACATCACACTTGCAGATGCAGATGTAATCTACTTGCATGAATGCTTTCACTTTTGTTTTGCGTCCGTTGATGCCACCAATCTGGCAACTGGCATGTGCATCAATCTAAGGAGGAGGGGCTGGGTAAAAAAAAAAAAACGACTAACATTTTGAATCTGGACTGCAATACCCAATTCAACCACTAGGCTGTCAATCCTACATATACTGGTAAAAATATCTGCTAATTAACAGTTTCCGTATTTTGGGATTCACAAGTGTTTTCTGTTTATTTATGGTTATGAATTGCTTTATGAGATGTTAATCTCTGCTCTGTCGACTTTTAATTACGAAAAGTCAACTTTACAGTTTAACAAAGTGACTTCTATTGACATTTTAGTCATTTGAAAATAATATAATGTATAATAAATATATAATAATAAGTCTGTAAAATAACAGAAAATGTGCTGCCAGTTTTTTTACAAGGTTTTTGTAGCGTAATATACAACACCAACCCAAATAATATATCACATTAAACTATTAAAAATGTCAATAAAAGTCACTTTTTTAAACTTTTCAAGGTTAAAAGTTGCTGAAAGAAAGATTAAGTCCTACAGTGAAATTCAAATGCATAAATAAACAGAAAAAAAAACAAAAATAAAAATATGAACCACAAAATAGGGAAAACTGCTAACTCACAGATATTTTTTTACAGTGTACTGCGCCTTTAAAGAAGCTTTCCAAATGAACGCTCTGGAAACCTAAATCAGTTTAAAAGACGCAGCTTTGATTTGAAGTGCTTGGATTTGGTTTGCTGTTTGTGGTACCTTCTCAGACAGAGCTTCCTCCAGCGTGGCGAGGGCAGTGTCAGTGTTGCTGGAGTCCGTCTGTAGAGACTTCACTCTGTCCTTCAGGTTCCCCAGCTGCTTATCTTTATCCCTCAGCTGCTCCTGAAGGTTTTCAATCTTACAGAAAGAAAGAAGATAAATCCACTGCAGATTAACTGTTCATCCAGTGTTTGGAGTCCCCTTTTGATTGATTGATTGTTTTATGTTCCTTCAGCTTAGTCCCTTATTTATCAGGGTCGCCACAGCAGAATGAACCTCCAACAATTCCAGAATATGCCCTTACAACCGCAACCCAGTACTGGGAACTCTTTTGATTCACAATTCAAATAATTGGGTTATTCGTGAATAAAATGTCTAGATAAAGGTGGTTTCTGTAGGAATTATTATGCATTAATCACTCTTTTTATTGCTAAAGTTGTGAGCAGCTTGGTGCTAGAAAAAAAGAAAAAAAAAAGAAAAATTCTCTAAAGTCGTTTGTGAAAGACTGTAGAGTGATTCTTTTGCAAAAGGAGGTGATGTTTATGCAGGAGGTGATTTATTCTATGACACAATAAACAAATGCTTACAATGGTTAGGATAGCACACACTATACATTTTTTTTAATTTTGCTAATATATGGTAAATACAAACAAACACAGGTGTGGTTGCAAGAATTTTGCTATTTAAAATAAGTTTGAGACTATAAAATATTTTTAAAAATTTTATGATAAACTACTGTATTTAATTAACTTACTACCATTGAACTTTTGTTACATAGGCAAAAAAAAAACCATACCAAAAGCATGTTTTGCTCATTAGCATAGACTGCCCTGAGTGAGAAGCAGCTGTCAGCAATTATTCTTTAAATCTGCCACTATGTTGACACCAAGGTATTTGTAGTTACGCACTCTTTTGGAAATACGGCGTGGAGCACAATTTAATTTGAATTTAAAACAAAAGTCACCTAAACAGCACAATTTGGATCAAAGTCGAAAAAGAGGGCAGTTTCAAATAGTCTTAAAACATTATCTGTGCAGTATTGTTAGCTGAAATTTGGCATAATAGGACCCCTTTCAACATAAAATATACCTGTAGGTGCACTGGTCATACATACATCAGTGCTTCTCACACACAGATTTTTTTTGGGCGGGCTGTCCTGGTATATTTACAGCCACCCAAGTATATTTGGTGACACTTTTTTTTACTATTATTATCACTTTTTTGTATTTGCAAAAGATAACCAAATATCTGCGATTGATTAACCCGTGGACAGTCTTCTCTCACTCGACACGTTCCATACTGAATTTTCTTTGTGCGCGAGAACTGTCAACACTCCCACAGACATTCTCATGAGCTCTGCATCGACCCACAGAGATGCGCCTTTTTTATACTTAAGAATACGTCTGGCTAAAGTTTGTGAATCTCCTAAAATGTCTGGGATTCAACTTTCTAAAATTGTTGTTAATTGAATGCGTTTTTGCATTACCTTCTTATTTAAGCCTATACTTTTTCTCTTGGCTTCGCAGCTAAAAGCTTGCACACAACCACGAGAGTAAGCAAGAGAAACATTGAATAATACATTGATTAATCTAAACAACTCAGAAAAATTTTACAATATACTCAGAGAAGACCAAATACCATCTAAACTGGCTGCAAAATATATGTGCACCGTTAGAAATGGTTAATCAGATATAACCAGAGAACGAGTCTGTTTTATTCTTTTTTTTCTGTCATTTATTTCTTATTTGCTGTATAATTTATTATGATGTTAATATATTACATATTTAACTTTAACCCATTGAAAAGAAAAAGTGTATTACAGTGTCATAATAAATGAAATATTCATAAAAATCATATTATTTTTTGTTTGTCATATGTAGTTAACCAGGGGTGACGCGGTGTCACAGTAGGTAGTGCTGTCGCCTCACAGCAAGATGGTTGCTGGTTCGAGCCTCAGTTGGGTTAGTTGGTGTTTCTGTGTGGAGTTTGCATGTTCTCCCCGCGTTCGCGTGGGTTTTCTGCGGGTGCTCAAGTTTCCCCCACAGTCCAAAGACATGCAGTACAGGTAAATTGGGTAGGATAAATTGTCCGTAGCGGATGAGTGTGTATGAGTGTGTATGGTTGCTTCCCAGAGATGGGTTGAAGCTGGAAGGGCATCCGCTGCGTAAAACATGTGCTGGATAAGTTGGCGGACAACTGACAACGGAGAAGGTAAATTCAGATAACTTGTTATCAGCAAAATGTTACAACTCTTTCTTTTAGGCTCCGCTGCTTTCTCCATCTAGCAGGAATGTGAGAGTGCGCAACTGACACAGATCGCCTGTGCTGCTGTTCTCTGCCACCCAGGGCTCTGTATTCTTTATCCATATGATTCATTAAATTGATTTGAACTTATTTGAAGCCTCTGACCGACCTTTAAACCTGGGGGACTACTGGGAAAGTCCAGCAGCGCCATGGGTAAAAGGTGTGTTTTAATCTGGCTACCATCACAAGTATCTTTCAAACCTGTGAGAAGCACAACATACATCATTTGAAAAATTCTAAGTCAACAAAATAAAAAAATAAATAATAGGTTGAACCGACAATGAGGAACATCAATAAGTCAGCATTTACTGAAAGGGATAGCTGTATAATCATATCACTGTATTACTGGCGAGCTTCACAAAGATTCATGTTCAGCGGTCATTCAGAAAGTGCATATACTCAAGGCCGTCCTGCACAGATGAATAACTCAAGAGTAACGGCCACAGCACATGGCCGTCTGAGTGTGTTTTGCGGTCTGCTGGTTCATCTTTCACCGTCTTCTCCATTTGGATGCTTGGTGTTTAAGAAGCCTGAGATTGTTTCAGACCACAGTATATATCTGCTGCTGACTGTCAAACATGCTGGTTGGTCTCTAATGGTCCAGGAAGCATCTCGTGGGATTATTTATGCCTGATGATGATATTCGGTATGGTCAGATAATGGGCGAGATTTCACTTCCTTCAACCCCCCTAAGAATTAATGCATTCTTTTTGATGAATGGCACAATATCCCATTACCCAGAGTTACAAAGCTCTATGAGAAATGAGCTTTGACAACAAATGGAGTTGCTTTAAGATTTGTTAAAGATAAGCATAAAACAAAGGTTAAAAATAGTTTTATTTTTGCAAGAACTCAATAAAACACCACCATTTTTTACCTAAATTCCATTTAGAAGATATAAACATTCAAAACGTGCAGTCTTTCACTTTTGGCAAGAAGGATTGTTGATTTTGATACCACCACTGTAAAACTTGACTATTTATTTTAAATAGGAGAAATTAATTATCCTGAATTTGTCCAGATTCTGCCACTTCGCTCTAGTTAATTCTTGTTTTGATAGCAGAGTCTGGACAATAGTCCTATCTTGTCTAGTATGTTGTGCTCGGCTTGAGTTGTCTCGGGTCGAGGACTCACACTACTCGTCTGAGTGACATCTTGGCTGCCCTTGGGTTGTGGGCACTCCCACTTGATGCAGGTGCGCAAAGTCCGGGCGTGCTTGGGATGCGTGCTCTCATCCTGGTGTGTTTGCTGAATTGTTCACGGCATAGTGTTTTTGTTCTTAGCGCTCTAGTTTAGTTAGTTCAGTTTCGGTTGGCGCTGGGATCGGAAAAATGCATGCCGCATGTGAGTGCACTGTAAGTGTGTTTACATTTATTGTGTGCTCGTGTCTTGTGTTGTGTTTGTGTTGGTGTTGTGTTTAGCACGTGGTTCACATTTACATGAGCCGCATGCTTCAGTGTTGTGTTCCATGCGAACATGCGTTTAATAAATTCTCTCATTGGCTGCATGTTGTAGTGCCATCTATTTTCTAGTCCCACCCTCCTTGTTAACCCATTATTAGTTTATTAAGTTCACCTGTTTGTTTGCTAATTCTTTCACTTTACAGTCTTCTCTTGTCTGCTGTTCTGTGCCAGTGCGTCACACGTCGTCTTTCCAGTGTCATGTTGTGTTTTGTACAGCCCTGCTCTTCACTGCCAGCCTAGTTTGTATGTTTAGTTGCTTTTGTTAATGTTTCCCCCCTTAGGGTAGTTTTTGGTGCTCAGGTAGTTTCAACTACCTGACCTGTATGGTCTTTGTTTTACTCATAACCAAATCATAAACAAATAAAAAAATAATTAAAGTTACACGCAAATTACCACCTGTCAATCACTTTTTCCTCGGGACTCTGGCATGAATAAGCAGAGTGATCTGTGCTGTTATAATGGCGTCGACAAACTTGGTTGGTAAAAAATGTGCACAACCAACAGGAACCAACCAACAGTATCTGAGTAGTATCTAAAATTACTAAATACAGTATGAAAGCGAAAGATTGAAGCAGTGTACTGACGCTGTGACACGTTACCTGATTGATTGAAAAGACCAAAGAGTTAAATATCACGTTTAACAACTATAGTGAGATGTGATCCAGCGGTACATGCTTGATAAACTGTCTGATGTGCACTGCTCTCTGGGCTGACTGCTGGAGCTCAGACGCTGCAGCGCATGACAGAGTATGTGTTTGTGTGTGTGTGTGTGTGTGTGTGTGTGTGTGTGTGTGTGTGTGTGTGTGTGTGTGTGTGTGTGTGTGTGTGTGTGTGTGTGTGTGTGTGTGTGTGTGGACACGTGATGTGCGTTTTCAGCAGTATAGTGTGGAATGAGGGATGTTCAGAGATGCTAGGTGAAATGCCAGTGTAGACGTAGATTGTTTTCGTTTTTTAAACTAAGATGCTTATTGATTCATTTCAGATTGATTACCTTCTTCTGCAGGACGTTGATTTTGCGTTCTTTGACTTCCAGCATGTCCTTCATGTCTCGGATTTCTCCAGCCAGAGTTCCCTTCTCCTCTGTCAAGTCTTGAAGCTGCTTTGTCTTTTTATTAAGGAATGATTCTTTCTCCTCAAGGCGCAACCTGAGAGCATCCACCTGAAGACGAATATTAGGTTAACAATGAAATATGATTTTTTTAAAAATATAATAAGTGAAAAAAACAAATATGCACAGAAAATATAAATTTCTGTGGGATTCCACTGGGGAAAGACTTTTTTTAAAAATTGACAAAGGCGAATGTAAATATTAAAAGGTATCACTTTATCTTGATGGTCCCTTAAACACATTTTGTTGAATTTAAGTTACAATGCATCTACATGCCAACTAATTCTCATTAGATTATAAATAGACTGTTAGGTAGGGGATAGGGTTAAGGTTAGTGTAAGTTGACATCTACAGTACTTGCAAAGTTTCTTAAAGTCAATTAAATGTTGAAGGAGCAGTATCAGCAAAAAGTCTACTAATACTCAATTGAGAAGTAATTGGCATGTAGCTGCAATGCAACTTTTAGTCAACAAAATGTGCAATAGGGACTATAAAAAGTGTTACCATAAAAAAATACATTTTAATAGCATTTTATTTTATTTTTAATATAATAAAAGTTTTATATAAAAAACAAAACAACAATAACAAAAATAAATAAATAAAGTAAAAAATATAAATAAAATAAAATAAAATAAAATAAAATAATTGAAATTGATTTGCACACGATTAAAATTTTCACAATGGGCAAAGGTAAATGTTATAAATATATATTTTTAATTAAATAAAAATACAGAAATTAAATAAATAAAATAAAACAAACTTAAACATTAAAAATTTTATATAAAAAATAATAACAAAAATAAATCAATAATTTTTTTTTAAGTTATGCACTCCAATATTTAAAATATAAAATTTTCATAGTGGGCAAAGGTAAATTTTATGAAAAAAAAAAACACTTTAAAATGTATTAAACAAATAACAAATAAAGTTACAAAAATAAAATAAATAAAATAAACTTTTAAACATTTTAATAATAAAATAAATAAATAAATAAAACAAAATAAACAAACAAATAAATAAATAAATAAATAAATAATTTAAAGTAATTTACACATGATTAAAATATTCACAATGGACAAAGTTAAATTTTATGAATTTTTAAAAAAATAAAATAATTATACATTTTTTTTAAAACCAAAATTAAACTAATAACAATAAATAAACTAATAAAATAAAATAAAATAAAATAAAATAAAATAAAATAAAATAAAATAAAATAAAATAAAGTAAAATAAAATAAAATAAAATAAAATAAAATAAAATAAAATAAAATAAAATAAAATAAAATAAAATAACCTCTGTTTGTAAGATGGCAGCGCGTTGCTCTTTGGCAGTGAGGGATTCTTTGAGCACTTCAATATGTTGTTTGCAGTCGGAATTCTGATTATTCAGAGTTTCCAGTTTTGTTTGCAGAGCCAAAAGCTCAGACTCTTTCTTGGAGAGCTCCTGCTTGAGCTGGTCAATCTGAAAGACATAAACAAAGCCACAAAGAAAGAGTACTTATTTACGGGACACAGAAAACACTTAGCATGTCAAACATTACAAAACATCAGATTATTTCAATTTTTCTTAATAGGAAAATTGAAACGTGCACTTGAGTTTTTCTTCTCTACATCTGTTCTCACTCACTGGAAAGACAGATTACAGAACGCAATCCCCATTTAATATACATCAGCCATTTGAATTATTGATGAACTGAGGTCTATAAATATCACAACAAAACCCCCAGCTGATTCGCCAGCATGTAAGAAACAGAGAAAACATTGAACATAATGATTCCCACACACGTTCGCAAAAACACACACCGGCAAACTAATGAGAGACCAAAAAAAATCTGTTCAAGTCATAACTGATAAAAAATATATATTAATATATGAGAGACAAGATTCTGCATTATACAATTGACTAAACAACAACACAACACTAGAATATCTGTACTTCATATATTGGTGACTAAGTATGTATATTTAAGCATATACATTTAATTTAGCAACTAAATAATAATTAAAACAAAAATATAGACATATAACAACATGATAAAAATACAACACTTACTAAAACTTTAAAAGAATTGAAAACAGAACATAATAAAACTAAAATGACAATAGTTATTTATGGTAATAAAACAACACTGGTCAGATTACCAAACCACATGCATTTTATTTAGTGTAAAATTTGCAAATGAGGCCAAATCTTAGTGTTTCTATTTATTATAGTTATATTTATTACAGTACTTATATGTTTTATTTATTAACAATTATAGAATTTTAGTTTATTTTAAGCTGCCTTTATTTTACATATATTATTAGTGTTAAATTCAACTGTGATTTCTGTTTTAGTACTTTTGTTGGGCTTTTGTAATTTGAAAATTAGAAAATAATAAATGTAGCTTTAAAATATCTGTATAAGTCTACAAACATAATTAATTTTAAACTTACAATTCTTAAAAATGTATTTTATTTTACAAAATATTTTGTAAAGTCTTAGTTAATAATAACATTTTATTTAGTTTTTTTATTTAATGAAACCATTTTATTTGATTAGATTTTATTTCTATTTTTTTATTTTATTTGTAATTTAATTTTATATTTTATTTATTTATTTATTTATTTATTTTAGCTTTACAATAAACAATTACAAAAACAACAGATAAATGCTTTTAGCAAGTGTTTATTTAATTTAATAAAAGTATTTTATATCATTATATTTTACTTTTGTATTTTTTATATTTTATTCTGTATTTTGTTATATATTTTATTTTATTAAATTAAATTAAATTAACATAACATTAACATTGACATAATAGTTTTAATAACTCATCTCTAATAACTGATTTATTTTATCTTTGCCATGATGAAAGTAAATAATATTTTTCTAGATATTTTCATGACATTCTCATTCATTTCATTTTCATTCTAGCTGAAATAAAACAAATAAGACTTTCTCTAAAAGAAAAAATATTATCATACATACTGTGAAAATTTCCTTGCTCTTTTAAACATCATTTGGGTAATATTTAAAAAGGAAAAATAAATTCAAAGGGGGGTTAAGAATTCTGACTTCAACTGTATGTAGTTGTTTTAAACTTGTGTCTGTTTATTTTATTTTACACAAATATTTTGTAAAGACTAAGTTAATAAAGACATTCTATTAAATTTTTTTATTTTATTTAATACAAATATTTTATTTTATTTTATTTTATTTTATTTTATTTGAAAAGTCAGCTTTGCAATAAAACAACAGATAAATTTTTTATCCATTTTTTTAAAAAGTTTTTTTTTTTAAATATAATTTTGTATGTAGCTTTAAAATATTTGTATACATCTATATAGTTGTTTTTAATCTTTAATCATTCATTCATTCATTTTCTGTGGTTCAGTCCATTTATTCATCAGGTGTCACCACAGCGGAATGAACAGCCAACTAATCCAACATATGTTTTACAAAGTGGTTTCCCTTCCAGCTGCAACCCAGTACTAGGAAACACCTATAAACTTTCATTCACACTCATACACAACGGACAATTTAGTTTATTTAATTAACCTACTGTATACCGCATGTCTTTGGACTGTAACATGCAAACTCCACACAGAGGTGCTAACTGACCTAACCGTGACTCAACCTTCTTGCTGTGAGGCAACAGTGCTAACCACTGAGTCACCATGTCGATTGTCTAAATTAATAATGCAATTTTAGTTTTTTTATTTAATTTATTATAACTACTTTATTTTTTATTTAAAATAATTTATTTTATTTTATATTTTATATTTTATTTTATTTATTTCAATGTTTTATTTTATTTTATTTTATTTTTATTTTTTATTTTATATTTTATTTATTAATTTATTTCATGAACATATTTTAAATTGAATTTATTTAATTGAATTTTAGTTTTAATTTTATTTAATTTTAATTGTTTATTTAATTTTATTTTGAATCAGTCTTAAAAACAACATATACATTTTTTTTATCAGTTTTTTGAAGCAGAAAATTATGTATGTAGCTTTAAAATATCTGTATACATCTACATAATTGTTATTAATCTTGTGCCAATTTAATCTAATTTAATTATTTAATTGTATTTATATCTATTTTATTTTCCTTATTTGAAAAATCAGCGTTGCAATCAATGGACCAAAAACAACAGATAAAAGTTTTTTTTTTTCATACAAAAGACAAAAAGAAGCATCAAAAAAACTGCTTTGTCACAGAAACAGCTGTCTTTTTCAGGATGACATCATCCATATTTCATATATCCAGTTCAATTCTCAAATAATGAAATTCCTACCCTAATTATTATTTTATATGAACATCACACTACTAAAGTGAAAGTGGTTTTATGTCATCCAAATCATTTATATTAACTTTTAGAAATGTTTGTCATATTTTCAGTTCTAGTTTACAATATCATGCAATCATCTGGTTATTTTCCAAAACTACACCTGCATGTTTTCTGAGCTAATATCACCCATAAACAGCCCTGTGCAATGTGTTATTTGCTAATAATTAGAGACGCAGTGTCTGATACGCAATGCGCGATAGACTTGTTGGCACTGTAAACTGGGACTGAGCCAAAGTTAGTGCGAGAAGAAGAAATCCCAATAAACCTGCAGCCGAAGAGCCGAGGTGTTTTGACAAGAAACACTGTCAGCAACACCACCGTGAGAAATACAGTATATACACACATCCTACAAATCCTATTTTAACACTGCTGCTTCTAGCATTACTCAGCAGAGCTATCATTACAGTTCACTGACACACTCCAAACACTTCACTTCAACTAAACACTTCAGCAAATGACAGATTTATTATTTTCAAAAGACGCTCGGTGGAGTATTTCATCTGATTTAGCTGCTTGAAGGATCTGGTTGCTGCTAATAGGAAATCATGCTTAATGTAAAGTGATATGACAAATATGTAAATCTTTATTGTTTTATTTGTTACTAAGCAGGTTTCATAACACATTTCACTTTAGTAATATTATATTCAATAAGAGAACACTCTAAGGGCAGGACTTTCATTATGTGCATGAGAACTGATATGGGTATATGAAATATGGATGATGTCATTCTTGAAAAGGACAGCTGTTTCAGTGACAAAGCAGTTTTTCAGGGTGCCTCTTTTTGTCATTTGTTTGAAAAAGATATTATATACATATTTGTTTTGGTCTGTTCATTTGATTTTCTTTTCAAATCAGAAATTACAATTTAAAAGTTATATTAATAAAAAAAATTAAAAATAAATAATAACAATAATAATAATAATAAAAATCTTTAAAAATAAAGTGATGTACACACGATCTGTGTTGTTACGAATACTATGAATAAAATAAAAGATAATAAAAAATTATTTAATGAAATAAAATAAAATAAAATACATTTAAATTAAATTAAAAATAATGATGAAAATAAATAAATAAAATAATGCACACACAATCCAAAATGTTATAAATAAATCAATAAAAAAATAATAAATAAATAAATACATTTAAATAAAATAATTAAAATTAAATTAAATTCAATTAAAATTAAAAATTAGATTGTTTATAACAAATAAATTTTCTTTTTATCAATTATAATGAATGCACATGATGTAATAAATTTCTTGCCAATCTGTACATACTATTTGTGTTTACATTAAACAAAAATCATTATTTTTTTAATTTACAAAATAGTGGGGCAACAGTTGGCATTTCTGTGCGGAGTCTGCATGTTCTCCCTGTGTTCACGTGGGTTTCCTCCGGGTGCTCTGGTTTCCCCCACAGTACAAAGACATTCACTATAAGTTAACAAAATAAGCTAAATTGGACGTAGTGTATGTGTGTGAATGCAAGATTATGTGGGTGTTTCCTAGTGTTGGGTTGCGGCTGGAAGGGTATCCACTGCATAAAACATATGCTGGATAGGTTGATGGTTCATTCTGCTGAGGCAACCCCTGATTAATAAAGGGACCAAGCCGAAAAGAAAATGAATGAATGAATGAATATCTGACTTAACTGCATTTAATTACATGAAAAAGTGAAATGCATTATTTTTACAAACAGGAACATTTCCCACTTTGCATAGTTTGTCTTTGTCTTGTTATTGACAAATGTTATTTTTACAAACAGTAACATGTTCTTATTATTTACTTTCCACTCTTCTTCTCATAAAATAACTGCATGAATACCTGAAAACTAGGAAGTCTTTTTATAAGATTTGTATACTAATTTTGTGCTGCTTCTCCCATACATTATATTAAAACAAATGTTTTAACTCAATTAAACAAGCTGTTCACATTTTGGCACTGTTTTAAGCTATACAAAGATTAACATAACATTATTTTTAAACTTATAAATTTAAATTAAGATGACCAGAAAAGCTCATTTGATTCAACAAAAACATTTCAGCCAGGCAAAATTTGTTTTAGTTTTTTTACAATGAGGGATAGTTCACTTAAAAATGAAAATGATCAATCCCCCTCTCTCTCTCTCTCTCTCTCTCTCTCTCTCTCTCTCTCTCTCTCTCTCTCTCTCTCTCTCTCTCTCTCTCTCTCTCTCTCTCTCTCTCTCTCTCTCTCTCTCTCTCTCTCTCTCTCTTTATATATATATATATATAATATTTTTGTGTTCAACAGAAAAAAGAAAAAAGTTTTAATTAAGTGCAGGATCAATAAATGATGACAGATTTAATTTTTACCCCTTTAAGTTTGTCATGGCCATTATAAACTTTTCTATAATCCCAAAAGCATCCGTGTTCACAACTTCAAATAGTAATTAAAATTTTTTTTTAATTAAATTAAAAATACGATAAAATAAATAAACAAATAGATAAAAATCTTTAATAAATATAAAATAAAATAAAACAAAATAATAATAATAATAAAATGAAAAAACAATAAAAATTAAAAAATTAAAAATAAAGATAAAGATTAAATAAAATAAAATAAATCAAAAATTGAAATAAAATAAAATACAAAATAATAATAAATAAAAAAATAAATAAAATAAACATTTGAACAAAAAAATATAAAATAAATATAAAGATAAAGATAAAATAAAAAAAAATACCATAAAAATAATAATACAAAATAAAATAAAATTAATAAATAAAAAAACAGATAAAATAAAATAAGACAACAAAATAAAACAAAATAAAAAATACTAATAAAAATAAATAAAATAAAACATAAAACAAAATTTTTAAAACATTTTTTACTTTTGAATTCCTTTAAAAACACTTTATACCATCTCACATGCACACAATGCGAGCATTTACACTCCCCAAGTGCAATGTTTATCTTTTTAAAGAAGCTCTTTACCTTGGTCTTCATGAACTTGGAGTGGTTTTTGTAGACCTCCATCTGCTTGATCTCCTCCTCTCGGTCTTCTGTATTCAGCAATCCATTCGCCTTCAACATCTGAATCTCGTCCTCCAGGTCCCGAATGTTGCGCTCCAAGGAGGCGATTTTGGTGTCCTGGATAAACAATTTAGTGGAAAAATTAGCCACGTTGTACTCCATCCCCTTAAGCTAGCAATGACAACTTTTTATGGGTGCAGATTCAAGGGGTCCGAGGCATGCCAAACCCCAATTCCCAACACACAGGAAGAAATCACAACAAGACAGGGATACGCCAAAAACTCAGCATCGCCAGTGAGGAGCTGCAGTACTGCTGCATAGCCAAAGCAGAATCTGTCTCTCTCATGCTAATGGATCAGCATGTAATCACCATTTGGTCGAAGTAGGAGCGCACATCCAGCCCGGACGGAGACAGAGACGCTCTTTCTTTGCACGTTTTTGCCTCTTTGAACTGGGAGAGAGGGTTGCGGCGCTGCAGCTCCTTCAGCTTTTTAAATAAATAATACAACGTCTTTGGCATTAGCTATGGTCCATCTCCCGTTCAGACATACTGTACATAAGAGCATGTTTGCCACTGCCTTCCTCTGATAACCCGCCCTTCTCTCTCTCTCTCTTTGCTCTCACAGACATCAATAGACACCATTTACACATGAGGCCTTTGAAAAGCATTGCAGAAATCGCAGCTTTGACTGTAATGTTTGCTCATTTAGTAGTAAGTGAAGGTAATGCTATACCTTGCGGCTCTATGAGAGATATTATCCATCTTCAGAGCACATGCAAACAGATCAGATTTCCGCTGTGTGTTTCTGTCATCGTCTCCCACGCCTGCATCCGTGCTCTCGGTGTTGTAAACAACTCCACCTGTTCCCATGGCACCGGAATCAGCATCCCTGCTCGGCCAATAGGGCGGGAGAACATCGCTGCTAATTCTAAACGGGTCATGAACTGACTTTCCTTGTTGATTTAGTCTCTAAGGTCCACTTATAAAGATTTTGCACATCAAAAATGTCATAATTGAAAGCTAACAGGCTATTTTCTGCTCATGTTTTGAATTAAAAACACTGTTAGAATAGGTCTAAGACTATAGAAAGCATATAGTTTATCGTTTAACGGTCAATATGGCGAATGAAGCCCCACCTACAGGAGCCAATTATTAATCAGTCTGCGGGAGAAGCTCGGACCAGACGTGTGCTTTATGACAGGCTTTTTGTTTAACAAATACACTGGAATCTCAGCTAATATTTGCTTCAAACACATAAGAAATATATCCACATGAAGCTTGAAATTTGTATTTTTTAATGAACCAACTGCACTTGAAAACAAAAGTTTTTGATTTTGTGATCTGTAAACGAGCTTGAGGTACAATGCATCCTGTCAAAATCACAAGACAGCAACTACAAGAACGCCCAAAACTTGTAAACAAAGAGTCGCTGACATTTCTGGAGAAGATATGCCATCAAGACCAAGTTATGAATTACTTCAAAAGACCACAGTGATCTGACAAAGCATTATCCAGAGGATGGAAATTTGCAACGCTGCCATAAATGAGGTTGGTGTCGTGATCTTGTTACTTGCGCATTCACTAGGGCAACCTGAAAAAGAAATTCTGATTTTGTGTGATTCAAACGTTTAGAAACGAAGCTTATGAGACAGTTGTTTAATTGTATTGTTGATTTCAAATATATAATATAATCAGAGTTCCACGTTAACTTTTTTGATCACCAGCTACTGTGGCTAGTAGATTTCCAACATTACTAGCCACTCGCCGTTTTCACTAGCCACACTTTCTGGTTGGGAAAATATATTTTATATGCATAAATTTGATTTGACATGCTAAAATGAGTTGATTTAGATGTTGTGTTATGTCCACATGCCTCCTCATTCATTTAACTTCCTGTGTGTATTGTGTATTATCTGGCTCAGTGTGCATGAGCAAATGTGTTGTCGCAATGCAATCAGTTTTTATTTCACATGACTTTTCAGGGCTCAAAATTAAGGATTTACCAAATTTATCTCTGACCACACCAAATAAGTATTTCTTAGCCACAATTTTTTATAAGCTAAAAATATAGCTCTGTAGATGCACTTTTTAATTCAACAAAACTTTTCTTTAAAAAAAAAACATTACATTTAAAAAAGGAAATATTGTCATGTATCAAAAATATGCACAGCAATCTGTCATGGCTAAAAGTCCCAGATCACCAGTTAACTACACATTAACGGGGAGTAATCTCCCATTAAAGCAATGTTATTGTAAAAAAATATGATTAAACCATATTAACAAAAATAACTGTAAGCAAAAGAAAGCAGGTGAAACATACCGTGTTTGATAATGAAAGGATGATCACGTGCACACGGTTAGTATAGGCCTGTTAATAATCTGTTTAAAGAATAATTAAAAGTGACCGCTGCTGCTTACAAAAGAATATTTGTATTTAATTTCAATTTTGAGCTTTTGAAAGCAGCAGGACTGAGGGTGCAGCATCATCGCTCTTTGTTCAGTCTATTTCAAAGGGAACCAATCGCACCAGTTTCCTTTAGACATGGTTGCTTCGCGCAAGTAAACGGGAGCCCGCGAGTAATCATCCTCTCATTCGGTATTTACCTTCTTTTTAACTGTTTTGCTCGCGTGAACACAGTTATTTTTGTCAGTCGTGCTGCTTCTCCATTCTAAGATCGCATTTGCACGAATATTGGGCCACACTTATTGTCGAACCCTGCTTTTAAGAAAACTACAATTTAAAAAGGATTTCCAACCAGCCAAAGTGGCTAGCGGAGGTGTCTGTCTAACCTGCCAGAGCTGAAATTTACCTGCATTTAGTGGGCTGGTAAGTGTTAATGTAAAGCTCTGAATATAATCATAAACTTGGCAAACAGTTTTGGAGAATTTGATGTTTCCAAATTCAGACAGAATGCATGAGCAAATACTGCCCGAGAGGCGTTTCAAACATGGCCGCCGATTAAAATGGCTTGCCTTAATGTTAGTTCATAATCACCAACCACCTTAATTCGTCATTTATTCATACTAAAGTAATGTTGAGTTTACATAGTAATGCATCATTATTCATGTACTGTTAATGTAAACTGTTACCGATAATATTTTTTGTGTAAACCCAGAGTGAAGCGAGTGCATGTGCCCATTTTGGCCAATCAGACATTTCTGTTGAGCTCCTGAACACACTGGCCATTCAGCTCATGCTGATATCCTCTCTCATTGGTTGCAGCTCGTCACTACATCTGACCACGGCCACCCCTGTGTAAACTCTGGCCACCCCTCTGGCCACCCCAATGACATTGCTGTTGATATTATTAATTTAAATGTACTTGCAAAAATGTAAAATATTTAAATAAATAAATACAATGGGAATATGCAATATTTTAAGAGTAATACATTAAATGAATTTAAACCACATTATTTCATTTACTACAAACAAAAATATAACATTACACTGCATTTTTTGGGCACCACCCTAAGACTTGGTGTGGCCTCTTCTGGCCACCCCTAGGAAAATTTTCTGGGGGCGCCACCGCATCTGACCGCATGTGGAGTCGAGTCGGCCGACTGGTCTGGAATGTTTAGCCTGCTAGATATTAGATTTCCATCGCTTCAGTGAGCCTCTTTGAAGCATTGTTTAGTAGTTCATACATAAAGACTGCCGAGCTCCCCATTTTTCTCTACGATCCGATCAGTCAGCGAGCTCGTTAATTTCCAAATCGGACTCAAATCGGGTTTAAAATCCTGTAGTGTGAACTAGTCTTAACAGTGACAACAGTGAAGGCATAATTAAACTAGTCTTAACAGTCTCAACAGTGAAGGCATAATTAAAGGTGAAATAAAAAAAAAATATATATTTTAGATGTTACAATCAGTATGTTAGTTTTAATGATGTCTATAAAATTTGCGTTTAGAAGATATAAACCTGATATAAACACCCAAAGCTGCAGTTTGTCTTTTACGCCTAAACGCATCAACAATTTTTTTCACCTCGTACTTCAGAGGTTCAAATCTTGACCAATCAAATGTTCTCTAGTATCTGACATGCTCCACCCCCTTCAAGACACTTCTCATTTGCTTTTCATTTGAAGTGTTTAAGCTCAATCTCTCTCACTAGCAGAGCTGTTTTAAAAACAAAACTCAATTGGCTGTTTTTAAAGGGGAGGAGCTACTCAATGTCCTACACTCCCTTCATGTTTCACTTAAGATTATGTCAAATTTCGAATAAAATGCACATTTCAAAGCACTTCTTGAGACCTTTAAAGCATTATGGTCAGATCCAACATGGTTAAAACCGCATTTAATTTTTGTCTCTCTAAAAAATCCAAAATCAAATTGTGCCCAGTTTGAAAACAAATCTATGGTGAAATTAAGTCGGTCTGGAACTTAATCTTAAGTTTAAAACATAATTTTGTTTTTGGGGCTTCTTTATCATTATCATTTTCATTATCGTTTTCTGCGTAGACATGTGTGCCTCTCATTTTCAAGTCAATTTGAATTGTTGGGTGGATCTAAACAGGCAGTGATGTTGGCATATAGCTCTCTGCAACTCTCACATGGTCGCTCACTGAAGCTAAGCACGGCTGCGCCCGGTCAGTACCTGGATGGGAGACCACATGAGAAAGCTAGGTTGCTGCTGGAAGTGGTGTTAGTGAGGCCAGCAGGAGGCGTTAAACCTGCGGCCTGTGTGAGCCCTAATGCCCCAGTATACTGACTCTATACAGCTCAGTGACATTAAATCGAGGTCCTTGCTCATTGTGGTTGTAAAAAAAATCCCAGGATGTCATTTTAAAAAGCATCCTGGCCAAATTTACCCACTGGTTTCTGTCCATCATGGCCTAACCTATCATCCCTATATCCTAATTGGCTTCATTACACGGTCTCCTCTCCACCAATCAGCTGGTGTGTGGTCTGGTGCAATATGGCATCCATTGTGTCATCCAGGTGGATGCTGCACACTGGTGGTGGATGAGGAGATTTCCCCTTATAATATGTAAAGCGCTTTGAGTATCCAGAAAAAGCGCTATATAAACATTCCACAACCTGCCATTTTGGCAGACTGGCTTCAATAATACCTGTTTTTAGACTAACAAGAAAGATTTGAGTTCTGAAAATTGCAGGATGTTTTTTATAACACAGAAATAATACAAAACCTCTTATATGTCGAAAGAATCAGCACATTTTTATTTCTCGGTTCATGACCCCTTTAAAAAAGGGCACTAGAGAGAAGTCCAGGTGAAGCAGTTTGTCCAGTTATTTTAGTTTTTTGGGGAGTCTATCATTGTGTCACATCAATGCGGTGGTGAACTCTGGGTAATATTTAGCTCCAATCAGAGGGGAGCCGAGGAGTGTGTACGTGCCTTGCATGAGGTCATACTTTATTTTTAGCACGGTGTGTAATGCTTCTGCTGGCAGGGGTTGCTCTGCCTGTGAGCGCACAAACCCACTTACTGTTTCATTCAGCCATTAAGCAGCATGCTGCAGTGACTCTGCCATCAGACGTTCCTCTTGTCTTTCTGGTCCGTTCTGTTTGCTTTTTCAGTCTAATATTGTTCTTTCCGAGCAGCAAGAGCTTGCTTGATTAATGGATTTGTTGAGCAAGTCTATTAATCTCATAAAGGCTGAATGAATTGATCAAAGTGCAGTAGAGTATATATTCAAATAGAGTAATATTACAACAATTTGAAATAGCTGTTATCTATTGTAAAATGTTTTAAAAAGTCATTTATTCATGTGATGCAATGCTGCATTATCAGCATCCCTGCTCCAGTATTTAGTGAACTTTCAGAAATCGTTCAAATATGCTGATTTAAGACTTTCAATTGGGTCATATTATATAAAGTCAAATATGGGGTTTTAAGAATCAAAATAATTACACACCTTTAAATGATTTTTAGACTTTTTGCTGTGCAAAACAGAATTAGAAAAATGTTCAGCATAACAATAGTTCATATACTGAAAATACTACATTTAATTACATACTCTAACTCTGTTTAAATAATAAAAGTTGACTTAACTTATCCTTCATTCATTCATTCATTCATTCATTCATTCATTCATTCATTCATTCATTCATTCGTTCGTTCGTTTGATCATTCATTTTCCTTCAGCTCAGTCCCTTATTTATCAGGGGTCACCACAGTGGAATATACTGACAACTATTCTGGCTATTATGTTTTACGCAGCGGATGCCCTTCCAGCCACAACCCAGTACTGGGAAACACTCATAGACCTCACATTCACAAAAACACACACTCATGCACTACAAGGTCAATTTAGCTCATCCAATTCACCTATAGATCATGTCTTTGGACTGTGGGGGAAACCGGAGCACCCGGAGGAAACCCACGCCAACACGGGGAGAACATGCAAACTTCACACAGAAATGCCAACTGACCCAGCTGGCTTAGCAATGCTTTATCAATTTGTGAGCAATGATTTTCAAATTATTTTTTTTTTTTTTGCATAATCACTTATGCTTTTACAGATTACAGTGTACAAATATACAAGCACAGATTAATTTTCACATAAATGTATCTGTGCCCCTCAATGACAAACAATGGAACATTATACCACCATTTCTTTTTCACTGAAGTTATTTCAAACATTAAAATATACACCTTCTTGCATTTAATATGCTTTCAATGTGCATACACTTTTGTAAATTTAGTTTGATGTGGACGCAAAATGGGACATTTTGTGTTTGACCCATATATATATATATATATATGTATATATATATATATATATATATATATATATATATATATATATATATATATATATATATATATATATATATATATATATATATATATATATTATATATATATATTTCACAAAAAACAAATAGTATACAAAAAACATTTACCTTCATCTCTATGATAGTCTGAAGTGCTTTAGTTTTTCCAGGGTCTGGGTGAAGCTGGTTTCTCCGATGAAGCTCCTGTGGGAAATGAATAATGTTAGTAACACAATGACTTAAATTAAAAATTAAAATTAAATTAAAAATCTAAAATTAAAATTAAATTAAAAATCAATAATCATGTTTAGTGGAAACATTAGTTCTTGTAGTGTAAAGTCAAAAAAATTTGTAACCTTGAACAGGACCAGATTAACCAAAGACCATTATGGGCACAGGCCCAGGGGCAAGTGCACACTTAGGGCCCCTGCAAGGGGGGGAAAAGATTGATTTTAGAGTGTCTATTTAGGCTACGTTAAAAAAATCCTTCCTCATTCTTCTTTTTCCCCATTACAGGTAAGATTGGAAATACATTTATTTTTATAGAAAATAAATATTTTTGTTTAAAAATGAAAATAATGAAGTCACAAGTGGCTTGTGGGTATTTAATAAGGTTTAACCTATTTCATATGTGTATAAACAGCATCTAAATAGTTATATTAAATATTCTATAAGCAGTTATTTTCTACCTGGTGTTGAATGTTAATGACATCTTAATATAACTTACTTGTATTTACAACAAATACCCTTTAATATATATATATATATATATATATATATATATATATATATATATATATATATATATATATATATATATATATATATATATATATATATATATATATATATATTAGTACTGCTTCAGTGAACTTGAACAAGTATACTAAAAACCATTAATTTGCACTAATTTTATTCATATTTTTTTATCAAAGTGTGCTTTAAATAAATGCTTTATAAATAAGTAAACTATTTGTAAAGATTGATATAATAATTTTATTAAAAAATATTTTCTTATTCTTATTTTTTTATTCAACTATAGAGGTGCGGTCGGGTAGGGGGCCCAAGAAGACAATGAGCCCAGGGGCCTCTGAATTCTTAATCCATGCCTGCCCTGAAGTAATCCACAAAAATTGCGACATTAGATGGAAATCTCCCTTCTGAAAATCATATTGTGTATTCTGATCTTTGTTACTATTTCACATTTCAATAGTTTTAATCTTACTCTCTCTGAGTTCCTAATGAATTATGTGTGTCAATCTCAGGCACTGAACTACACAGACTTATACTACAGATTTAAAAAACATACATTAAAAAAAACTGAACTGTACAATAACCTGTCTCTATTTCACATTCAACTTGTTTTTATTATTTTCCCTCTGACGTTTTGCACATTTTTATGCACATTTCTGCCTTTTCATATTTTATATGTAAACATGCTATTTACATAACTCACTGTGCACCTTTTGTTAATAATTAGAATATAATTATATATATATATATATATATATATATATATATATATATATATATATATATATATATTGCACCATGCTGTATTTTCAGTCATCTGCATTACACTGGTCTCTTCCCTTCTACCTCATACCTTGTCATAAAGCTTAATGCATATGCAGATTTTATATTTATTTACATGCAATGTTTTTTGCACCCCTGGTTAGATGTTATTGGTGTATCAGTAGCTATGTTTCCATTCAAAGATGTAAACTAAATTCATGCGCAAACTTCCTAATTATCTGTTGCCAAATTTTAAATGTAAAAATGAAATTTACCGCGGTAGGAGATGCTGCGTGAATCTTTTCTTTATTTAATAAATGACTCGCGCCTCAAGACAAATGCCAACACGCAATGAACATAAGGTTATTATATAATTAATAATATAATAACACTAATGCTGAAATGGTTACGGCGTTTTGGAATGGCCAAAACAACATTTCAGATGTTTTACAGTGTGCTCAGCCTGCTGGTTTGTCCATTCACACACATTTTTATCATCACATGATTATAACAAAATCACATGACTTTTTTAATGCGCATACTGGAATTTGTTATAAATTATTGGTAATAAATATTTCCATCATAGTTTATGCCCATCTTTTCTTTTATCTCTTTAAATAAAAACTTTATCCTACTCATTTATGCGCATACATTTTTTATGTGCAGATCCAAAATGCGCATCAAAATAGGTGGATGGAAACATGGCTAGCGGCTCTGTATTTGTACTGTGCACAATGACAATACTGTTGAATCTGATCTAATCTAATCTAACTCGTGTGTTTGTAGCAGTGCTGGCACAGATCTCCTCTTGGGTCCAGATGATTCAGAGACCATATGCTGTTATTGTCTTGGTTGACTCTAACTATCTGTTTGACTATTAAGATGGCAAACCACTTAACCTCAGATTGTTCCACAGAGACTGTGCGTGAGTTATTGCATTTCTCTGCCTCCAAAATCGTTCTTTGGGTCTGTTCATGCTTGAAAACAATTATTCGTGCAGTTGGTCATCCAAAAGGAGCCCACTGTAATGGCTAAATGGCTAAGTTAAACAAATCATTTCTTCAAATAAACCAAAATATTCCAAACAAAAACATGAGTTGCAGGATTTAATGTCATTTAAAGAGTTGCAGCACAAGTTTTTAGACAAACCATTTTTTCATTCTCATTGTAACATAAAAAGCAGACAAAATCACAGAGAATCAAAGATGACAATGATGTTGAAAGAAAGAAGTGGACAATGTTTATGTTGTAAAACTATAAGCTTACTTCAATAGCAATAATGTACAGTATAGAACTTCAATGTCTGCTTTTAAAGTCAGCAAATCTTTGTCACTATTGGGATGAAATATCTGAAAATATACACTACCTGACAAAAGTCTTGTCTTTGATATCAGGTGTATGAGCAACAAATATTAACTTGACTTCCTGTTGATCATTTGAAAAAGTGGCAGAAGGTCAATTTTTCTGACGAATCATTCAAAAGACCTATTAGAACTCGCATGGACCCAAGATTCTCACAGAAATTTGTCAAGTTTGGGGAAGGAATAATCATGGTTTGGGGTTACATTTAGTATGGGGGTGTGCGAGAGATCTGCAGAGTGGATGGCAACATCAACAGCCTAAGGTATCAAGACATTTGTGCTGCCCATTACAGTACAAACCACAGGAGAGGGCAAATTCTTCAGCAGGATAGCGCTCCTTCTCATACTTCAGCCTCCACATCAAAGTTCCTGAAAGCAAAGAAGGTCAAGGTGCTCCAGGATTGGCCAGCCCAGTCACCAGACATAAACATTATTGAGCATGTCTGGGGTAAGATGAAGGAGGAGGCATTGAAGGTGAATCTAAAGAATCTTGATGAACTCTGGGAGTCCTGCCAGAACACTTTCTTTGACATTCCAGATGACTTTCATATGCAATATTAGTTCTTTTTCCACTGCAGCATGACTTTATATTCTATACTGCACATTATTTCTGTTAAGTTAAAAGACTTTTATCTAAGCAAAGTCAGACCTGTCTGTCCTAGTTAAATAATTCAAAATCAAGGCATGATCATATTTTATTTTGGTAAAATAAGCGTAATCTAGAGGCCTTTGCCTTTCATATAAGCCACTTCTGATACCAAATGATCAACTAGAAGTCAAGTTATTATTTGTTGTTCCTAAAACTTGGACAGGCGACAAGACTTTTGTCAGGTAGTGTATATCATGGCTTCTGAAACAAACAAGCCAAAATAAATGCAGGGAAGGTCTAGATTTTTCTTTTATTATGTAAAACTGACTGCAAGATTGTGGTTTGCTATTGGTAGATCTCATTCATTGACAGATAGATCCCATCCTCAAGCTAGTGAACACCAATCAGAGGACAAATGGCATTGAAGAGGGAAGGTAAATTATTTAGAAAACAAATACTATAATATTTCATTCCAAAATAAAGCTCAATTTATACTTCTGTGTTGAGTGAAGTCTGTATCGTATGTCATAGCCTATGCCATGGCCTAGTGGTTCACAACCATGATAAAGTTTGTCATTTTAACAAAAGCGAGTTGTGTTTATTTATTAATACAATGCAGATTATACCCTGTTATTTTACATTTGATTTTCGAATTTCTGTACCTCAATAGTGACTCCATTTGAACATTAAAGCACTGTTTATTAAATTATGATCTTTGTTTTGTTGTCGTCTGTGCATTTTTTTAAATTGATATAAAGACGTAATATTTTATTTATATGCACTCCCCTACAAAATCCCAATCAATCTAAAATTAAGATTTTTTCCCCTAAATAGTCATTTTCTGAAAATATATTCATATCGCAATATAAATTGCAGAAAAAACGAAATATTGCAATGTCAGTTTTTCCAATATCGTGCAGCCCTACAATGTAAAAAAAATATCTCTAAATTAGCAGTTTTCTGTATTTTGTGCTTAATGGTTTTAATTTTTTCCCTTTTTATTTATTAAATTGCATTATGATCTTACTTCCACCAACTTTTAAACTTGAGAAGTTAAAAAAGTGACTTTTATTATCATTTTAATAGTTTAAATTGATACATTTTCTGGGTTGGTGTTTTATCTTATGCTACAAAAACTTTGTGATAAGCTGGCAGTAAATTTTCTGTTATTTTACAGATTTATTTATCCACATTTTATTTCTTAAGGTTATTGCACACTGAATCCAAAATGTTCGTCCGTTATTTTTGCACGTTAAAAAATTTATTTGACCTCACGTTGTGTGAATCGTATTGAAACACTTCCTCCAAAAAATGTATCCATCATTAAAAAACTGAACCAGGTTAGATTTTTTGGGGCTTTTCGCAGCCAAAAAGTGCTTTGAGAGGTGTTTTGACAGTTAAGAGTCACCGTAAAAGCGAAAAGCTAAATACTTTGTTAAATAATAAAATTTTTTTAATAATTTGTCAAATAATAATACTATGTTATTATTTGAGCTATAGATAACTTTATGACAAACACAGTGCAAAATATAAGACAGAATGTGGCGGACAGTTGAGAACCCCAATATGTTGGACTGAGTGACTGGCGCACCCAGGGGTGTCGTCACTAGGCCCCATTTACTGGGGCATGTAAACACCAGTGCCCCAGTAAAGGTACCTTTAAGGTACGATTTACTTTATATGCAAGTGTATTTATTGAGAGTGGTTATTCCAAATGAAGACGTAATTCTCTATGTGCAACCGAACCAACGCTGGTAAAAGCAAAGTAGTTTAATCAAAAAGAAAACTGACGCATGCATGCTGAAAACCATACTTGTGTGCCTCACACTCCTCATGCACTGCTCTATGGCAAGCTCCTAGTTTGAATCCTGGTACATACACGCCGAAAAAGTATGCACTGCTCATGCTTAGTGAAACCGGCGTAACAGCCTTTTATTCAAAGGTGTTGGCAGTTGGCACTTAGTGAGTTTTGCAAGTTGACAAAACTAAAGTTTAAATAATATGATGGTGATCTTACTTAGACTATAAGCACGGCCCCTGATAGATTTCTTTTGTATGAGGCAAAAGGGAGGGATGATGATAAAACTCGGCCATGTGTCTAAGACAACAGATGATTCTATAAAACATCTTTTTTTGTATTCTATATAATTTAATTCTAATGAAATTAATATTCATGCAAAAGATTTCTAAAATGATCTTAGAATATCACTGCAGTTTAGAAATCATTTCTGTTATTTTTTTAGAATAATGAATGTATAATAATAACAACATTAATAATACTTTTATTTGTTTATAATAAATATTTTTGTATTAAAATAACTATATATATATATATATATGCTACAGTAGAGCTTTATGTCTAGCAATGCCCCTGGGCGCATCTCTCCCCTGCTGCTGCTTGGTATGTGTGTGTCCATACATTTGAGATACAGCCCATATACATTATATTAGAAAGCATGGTTCTCTTTCGGTCTGTTGCTTCAACACGTCAACGTGACAACCATCTATTATAATGTCTATAGGTACTGCCAGTCTGTTCAGAATTTGTTTACGTACGTGTTTGAATAGGGAAACATTAAGTTTTCTAAAACTACTGGTCAAGCTTACAATTAAATTCCATATTACGAATAACCAATACAATTAAACAACAACTGTCTATTTAGTTTCATTTCTAAATGTTCCTATTACATAAAATCTGCAGAAACTCACGCCGGGTCCGAGTCCCTCCCCTGGAAAAATGTCATTCTAAAGTGATCGCTGATTGGCTCCTGTACTAGAAGGCGGGCTATATTCCCCATATAGCGATCGCTGATTGACTCCTCTACTGGAAGGCGGGGCTTCATTCGCCATTTTGAGAGTTACACTTTTCCCCTTTCAAAAGTATACGAGTGAAATGTCTTGTGTATTCTATGGTCTTTGTTAATACACATCAGACTCAGTGTGCAAGGTTTGTTTACGTGATGAATTTTTGGCATATGAATACGTAAAAAAATCATGAAAATTTCGGACTTCAGTATGCAAAGACTTTTAGACATTATATTATTCCAAAGTACTAAAATGTCAATGAAAGTCACTTTGTTCAACTTTAGACATTACATTTACATTTAGCACATGCTTTTATCCAAAGCGACTTACAAATGAGGACAAGGAAGCAATTTACACAACTATAAGAGTAACAATGAATAAGTGCTGTAGGCAAGTTTCAGGTATGTAAAGAACGTGTAAGAAGCAAAACATTAGTAATTTTAATTTTTTTTGTGTAGTTAGTGGAGGAGTCAGAGAGGAAATTGCATATTAGTAAGGAAAGTGGAGACTAAATAGTTGAGTTTTTAGTCGTTTTATGAAGACAGCGAGTGACTCTGCCGTTCTGATGCAGTTAGGGAGTTCATTCCACCAACTGGGCAGATTGAGCGCGAGAGTACGGGAAAGTGATTTCTTCCCTCTTTGGGATGGAACCAGGAGGCAACGTTCATTCACAGAACGCAAGTTTCTGCAGGGCCTATAAATCTGCAGAAGTGAGAGCAGATATGAAGGAGCACAGCCAGAAATTGCTTTGTAAGCAAACATCAGAGCTTTGAATTTGATTCGAGCAGCAACTGGCAGCCAGTGCAAACGGATGAGTAGCGGAGTCAACTTTAGAGTTGAATTTTCCCCTCAAATTAAGAATGAAAAAAGTTTAAAGTATATTGACACCTCATTTAGGAGAGAAAGAGGCATAAACCAGTAAAAACAATGCTCAACAATCACAAAATAAAGTGAAAAAACACTTGCACCCCAGCCCTTGTGCCTGCCCACACAGCTACCAAACTGACTAATGACAGATGTTGCATTCCGTGTTGTCTTGATGCACTCGACGCAAAACAAGATTGCCTTAAAAATGCAATATTTGATCTCACACTAACTATTTATCATTAATTCATTTACTTGTCGGCTTAGTCCCTTTATTAATCCAGGGTCGCCACAGCGGAATGAACCGACAACTTATCCAGCACATTTTTACGCAGCGGATGCCCTTCCAGCCACAACTCATCTGTGGGAAACATCCACTCACACATTCACATACACACTCATACACTACGGACAATTTAGCCTACCCAATTCACCTGTGTCTGCATGTCTTTGGACTGTGGGGGAAACCCACGCGAACATAGGGAGAACATGCAAACTCTACACAGAAACGCCAACTGAGCCGAGGATCGAACCAGCGACCCAGCGACCTTCTTGCTGTGAAGCGACAGCACTACCTACTGCGCCACTGCGTTGCCTCACACTAACCAGTATGGTCCAAAATCCTCTTTCAACCCAAATCATTAGCATTGTAAGTGAATACCTCTCTGAGATGGATGTTCTCCTTCTCTTTTTGGTCCAGGATGACCTCCAGGTGTCCGAGCTGAGCTTCAGCTTCAGCGATTCGTCGGGCTCGCTCTTGCTCCTCCTCATCTGATGCCCGTCCTGAAGCTGGAGGAAGACCTTTACTCTGCAGCATCTCCAGCAGCTTCTTGATGGACTCGTCTCTGGCTCCCAGCGTCTGTTTCTGGGTCTCGATGCGCAGCTCCATCTCCTCCAGGGTTTTTCTTAGAAGGAACAGCTCTTTGGCCTGTCGGTCGTGTTCAGCCTGAAGCCTGCGGAAGTTTTCTTCGGTCAGCTCGATGGTGGTAAAGTGGTCTCCTCCGCCGGCCCGCGAGCTGCTCTCCTGCTGGAGGAGATGGTTGAGGTCTCGCTGGGTCCTCAGCTCGTCCTGCAGAGCCTGGATGGTCAGCTGGAGGTGCTGGAGATGGAAACAGAGCAGGGGTCAACATGATGGGATCAGGGAGCTTCTTTTTTTAGATAATGAGCAGAAGGTATCCTTAACCAGACCCATTCAGAACAGGTTTTGAGATCAGAAAAGTCAGGTTGGATTTAGTGAAATGACCCCACTGTGGTGTTTAAATCTATAATTCTGTCTCGACCAGGATCAACGCAAGCTTTCACATCTTTTTATGCACATTTTTTTTGCCTTTTTTCTAGTCCAAATATCTGAAAAGTTGAATATTTTGGGGTATTGCTATGGAATAAACTCCCAGTGGATATTAAAAGTATTACAAAAGTGGTCAGCTTTAGTTTCAAATTAAAAAGTGGAATAGTATGTTGATATATTTTACAGTATGTTTTAATTTTTATTTGTGATCGTATTTGTATTTGTTTTTATAATGTAGTGTCAGTGTACATGTTACCGGAAGTAGCATAATCTTCACATCAAAGTACTTTACTTTATTGGGTTTATCCTTGATGAATTACTTGTAATCACTTACAGCATTTTTTGGCAAATAGAAAGAAAGAAAGAAAGAAAGAAAGAAAAAGAAAGAAAGAAAGAAAGAAAGAAAGAAAGAAAGAAAGAAAGAAAGAAAGAAAGAAAGAAAGAAAAAGAAATTTTTATAAAAAAAAATTTTTTTAAATAAAATTGAAAATCGAAAATCTACATATGCAACGTCAAAGAAATCCTGGACACTTAACCCTCATCTGATGCTACGGATGACAACTTAATGGAAATTATCTAACAGCTTGGACTAAACTATAGTTATTCTGTGTTTCCTGATGTGCGTATAATGGGGTGGGGGGATGGAGAATATATATGGGGTTATATCTGTTAAAAGTATTTTGTTATCTGATTGTAAAAATTGTATATTCTCACTTTCGGAAATAAAAAACTGAATTACAAAAATAAAAAAATCTTAAATCTTGTTTTCAGAAATAATATGTAAAAATCAAGAAGTATTTTCTGGACAATTAAAAATTATTGCATTGTTTACAAAAGTAATAAGTCAGAATTAGTTGATTTTTCCTCAAAACACTATCAAAATAATACACTAATGTGTTAGGTAAAATAATATAGTTTTCATTTTAAAATAAGATTACTTTGCGTACCCCATTGGCAGACTATTTTGCTTATTTTAAGAAAACGCTCTTAAAAAACAATCTCTCTGATTACCATAGAGTGTGATGCATTTGATTTTCAAAGTAAGTAGTGGTACTTTTTACAAGTGCTGTTATTGTTAACTAAAACCAAACTATTTTTGGTAATTGAAATTAAGCTGATATGACTGTAAAGTTTTAAATGAGTTATAAATAGAAACTGCAAATGTTGAAATGAACTGGTAGAAATTGCTAAGGGACCTCTATTAATTATTCTAATCTTATCAGAGCAAATTAAATAAAAAAAAAATTCAAATTAAATTTCAAATATTATTTAATAATATTAAATTTACAAATATAAAATTTTAGGGAAAATTATATCTTTAAATTTATCATAAATCATAGAAAATCTGGCACAAAAAAAGAGAACAGTTCGAACTAAAACTTGAAATAAATATTATAAGCAAAATGAAACTTATAACCCCTGCTCATAATTTTGGAATATCCAGACCAATACACTAAGCATTAATTAAAAATAGGAAATAATATATAAACAATATAAGAACTAACAAAACAAACAATATAATGTTGTGTTGAACCTGGTTTACATACAGATTAGTTCATTTTTGCATTCACATAAATGAGAACAGTATGGAAGCTACATGACATTTGTTTTTAGCAATATCTGTACATACATCTTGAAGAGACCACATAAAATCCTCAGATTTTCTGGATTTACTGTATATATTATGGTTTTTAGCAGAATGTTAATATTTGATTTATTATAATAAGGTCTTAAAACCATTGTTTAGTCAGAAAAGGACAGTTTCTCAGAGCGAAAAATGTTTTCATTTGTTATAATTGACAATAAATCCATCAAATAGGGATTTTTATAAAACTCTTCTGAAGTGAAACTGGTAATGTGTTGTCTAAAAATGAACTATAATCTCAAAATCGAGTATCTTTTAGTTATTTTATGCAAAGAAATTACAAGATTTTTATCTTAAATTTAGGCGAAATATCACTAGTCATTTACAGAATTAAATCTAACTAACATTTTACCCCAACACAAAACAATAAGCAGTAAATTCAGATAAACAGAGCATTTTGCAGTGGTCTCTTCTTTTATATATATATATTTCTCATAAAAAATCCAAAAGAGTCAATTGTCAGGAAAACCACAGTGAGGTCTATTCCAGTTGAGGAAATGGGAAACAATCAGGTTTCTCGAGAGAAAACACAAACTGATAACTTCTAAAATAAGGTTAATGACCAAAAAAACTGTGCTAGAAATAGTCTGAAGATAATGGGGTTTTCTAGTCTATTTGGCACATGAAGAGCCTTGGGCAGAACCACAGAGAATATGAGCTCAGAAAATCCAAAACGCGTCTCAGAAAATGTAGATCAGCACAAACAGACACACAAATCTCTTCAGTATCACACGCATGCTTTCGGTCAGGAGTTTATAGGGAAAAACAACAATTTAAGGCCCAGTTAACCCTTAATCTTAGCTTATCTGGAAGAAACATGGAGGATAAGGGAAAATGTTCCTTATTGAGGTTGTTTTTATGCAGATCTGATCCATTCATCACTGTAAAAGCGATGGTGGGCTCAGATCAGCAGCTAGAGATGCACTGATATCAGTATTTTAGCTGATAATAGTAGAGACAGAAAGTCTGCCAAAGTAATCTAGGATGTTTTGTCTATTTTTTCATTCATTTTCTTTTTGGCTTGGTCCCTTTGTTTTGTCTATTTTTCAAAATCGTTTTTTACGAATATCATGAGACATAAGGCATCAAAAATAAAAGAGAATAAAATTAAAAAGAAAGAGAGAAAACAGATTGAATTACAATTTTAAATAAATTAGAATAATGAAAACAGCTGTCAAAATTAGCTTGCAATATAGGGCAAAACAAACCTATTTTAAAAAATTGTTAATTAAGTGTAAAAATGTTTATATTTGATAGTGGTTATATAATTATAACAACACATTTGGTACTGAGAAGATAGAAAGACAATTGCTATTTGATAAAATAAAATCTGATATGCTTCTAATCTGCAATTAATCTATGTAATCACTTAAAATGATTTCAATAAAAAAAAAAAGATTCAAATGAGATTAAAAAAAATAATTATTCTGATAAAATACGCTTTCTATATTATCCCCATCTGAATACTATTTGATGCAATAATCACAATTACTAATAAAATGGAACAGTTTAAATTAAAAAACATATATTAAATAAAACAAATTAGATAATATATGCTTCTTATCTGGATTTCATCAGATCAATGCAATAATATAAAACTATTTAAGCTAAATAAATAAATATATAGAATAAAAAATTTGTCAAAACCATAATAACAACAAAATTAAAAAATACAAAAAAACTTAAAATATTTTTAGCATCTGCTTCTATTATCAATTTTTTCTTAATAATTTTATTGCAGTAATTGAGATTACTATATTAAAATGAAATATATTCTTCTAAAATAGACTTAAACAGGTGCCAATAATACAATAATTTGAAACGGTTTTTATAAAAAAAAATTAAGCAAAATTAAAACAAGACAATAACAATAATTATAATAAGTAGATATAATAAATATTAACAGAATATGCTCATATTATCAATATTTTTTGATAAGTTATAAAATGCAACAATTAAAAATACTATTCAAATTGAACAGTTGTAATAAACAGAAAAATAAAATAAAATAATATTGAAAAATGAAATTAAAAGCTGTTTTAAATAAAGAATTTAAATAAAATAAGTTAAATAAAATAATAATAAAAATAAGTGAAATTAAAATACAAAAAACTACTGAAAATACTAGTAATATATATATATATATATATATATATATATATATATATATATATATATATATATATATATATATATATAAAATAATAATAATAATAATAATTTTAAAATAATAATTACAATAAATAGATATAATTAATATTAACAGCATCCGCTTTTGTTAATAATAATTTTAATAATACATGTTGTGAAGAGCAATAATTTAAATAACTATTAAAATTGAACAGTTGTATCTGAATTAAATTAAATTAAATTAAAATTAAATAAAACTAACTAACCAATTAACATCAAAATTAATTAAAAAATAAATTGAAATAATAAAATAAAATACATTTTTTAAAAATTAACTAAAAAGTAAAAATGTAAGAAAATAAGTTAAAATAAAATAATATTAATAAGAATAATAAGAATAATTATGATTATTGTTATTATTATTATTATAAAATACTAATAAAATAAAATAAAACACAAAATACTACTGAAAATACTAACAACACTGATATAATTATAATTTTTTTAATAATTACATAAATAGATATAATTAATATAAACAGCATCTGCTTCTGTTATTAATATTTTTGCTAATAAATGTTATAAAATGCAATAATTAAAATTACTATTAAAATTGAACATTTGTAAATAAAACATAAATAAACAAAAAAATAAATAATTTTTAAAGTTGCTATAACTGAAAATTAAATAAAGTTAAAATAAAATAATAAAAATAAATTACATTTAATTTACATTAAAAATATAATAAAACAACTATCTAACTAACATCAAATTAAAAATAAAATAAAATAAAATAAAATAAAATAAAATAAAATTAAATTAAATTAAATTAAATTAAATTAAATTAAATTAAATTAAATTAAATTAAATTAAATGCTTTTATTATCAGCCTATAACCAGGCCAACACAAGTTAAAAACCCTCTTACTAACAGCATTACTGTGCATCCCTAGCAGATAAGAACAACTCTCATAGAAACCTGTGAGATCTGAATCCGGGGATCAGGTTCAGGGTACAGTCTGGTTCAGTGTAAATAAAGACACACGTGTTACATGTTCGGCTCACAGCAGCAGCGGTGGCGAACATGACAACAAACCTTCGTCCTCCTGGAGTCCAGCAGGTGCTGCGTGAGGTTGAAGACCACCAGAACAGAAACAATGCAGAAACACAGCAGAGTGAGTGCAGAACGAGATGAAGCAATGACAAACACAAACTCACAGCATTATTCAAACACCGCAATTACAGAGAATAATGAGGTAATTCACATTCAGAACACACCGCTAATGGAAAAACTGCAACAGAACACAATTAAAGACCATATAGAAATTGATGAAGTGAATGTGAATGATCCTTCTGGAAAGAGGGGAGATATTAAACCAGATGAATTCATGGTTATGTATTTATAATCTTGACACTCTTTGTAAATATAAGGGAAATGCTGAAGGAAAGTTGCATAATTTTTCATAACATTTGGATTTTTTGCTCTAAATATTAATGATAAAAGAACTTATTTAGAGCATTTAACAGTGAAGTATACTGTATACATTTATGTACAGTTGAAGTCAGAATTATTAGCCCCCCTAAATATTTCCCAAATTATGTGTAACAGAGCAAGAAAATTGTCACAGTATGTCTGATAATATTTTTTCTTCTGGAGAAAGTCGTATTTGTTTTATTTTAGCTAGAATAAAAGCAGTTTTTAATTTTTGTAAAACCATTTTTAGGTCAAAATTATTAGCCCCTTTAAGTATTTTTTCCAATCGTCTACAGAACAAACCATCACTATACAATAACTTGCCTAATTACCCTAACCTGCCTTGTTAACTAAATTTAAGCTAATTTTAAAATTGATTTCTTCATTTTCATTCATTTTTTTTTCGGCTTAGTCCAAATTATCCAACACGGGGAGAACATGCAATCTCCACACAGAAATGCCAAGTGACCCAGCCGAGGCTTGAACCAGCAAACTTCTTGCTGTGAGGTGAAAGCGCAACCCACAGCGCCACCGCGCCGCTCATGTTTCATTTGACATTTTTATATTATTTTATTCCCAATTGTATTTATTTTGATGTATTATTAGTATTATTTTAGTAATTGTTTTAAGTAATTAGTAATTATAGTAATTGTGTTTTTATTATACAATTTTTGTATTATTTTTTTTATAAGAAATTGTATTTATTTGTATTTATTAGTAGTATTATTATGGGAAACACAATGCATTTTTTATTTCTTTTTACATTTTTATATTAGAATGTTTTTATTAGTAGTAGAATTATTAAGGAAAAACTAAGTCCTCAATTTAGTTTTTTTATTTATTTTATTTTACATTTTATTATTGTTGTTTTTTACTATTAAAAATTAGACACATTTTTATTTATTATTAGTTTTATTATAAGGAAAAATATTTTTATTATACATTTTGATATTCTTCAATTTGTTTTTGTTAATTGTTTTTTTTTTTTATTTATCATTAGTATTTTAAGGGAAAACAAAATACTTTTTATTATTATATTTTTTAATAGAATTTTTATTTATTTGTATTTATTATTATTAAGGGGGCAGCGCAGTGGCGCAGTATGTAGTGCTGTCGCCTCACAGCAAGAAGGTCGCTGGTTAGAGCCTCAGCTGGATCAGTTGGCATTTCTGTGTGGAGTTTGCATGTTCTCCCTGCGTTCGCGTGGGTTTCCTCCGTGGTGTTTCACAGAAATGGGTTACGGCTGGAAGGGCATCCGCTGCAAAAAAAATGTGCTGGATAAGTTGGCGGTTCATTCTGCTGTGATGACCCCAGTTTAATAAAGGGACTAAGCCGAAAAGAAAATTAATGAGTTATTATTAAAGGGACAAAAAACTAGTTTTATTATTTTAATATGCACTTTTATATTATTACTTTTAAATTATACTTTTTATTTAATTGTATTTATTAGTACTCCATATATTATTAAGAGAAAACAAAATCTACCAAAACTACATAACCCTATATAGTCCATAACTGGCGAAGTTAAGCCCTGGTCAGATCACACGAATTTTATTGTTTATTGTCAGGTTAAGCGATTTCGTCTGGATAAATCTTGATTTGTCGTGGGTAACAAATGTGCCAAACTACATGTTTCTTCACGATCAGTCATCCCATGACGTTTACGACGAACACTATTTCCCAAAGCAGTCACAAGTGTTGAATTAGTTGAATATTGTAGTCAGAAGGTCTTCAAAAGTCTTGGCAAATGATTTGAAAGGGTTTAAAGAAACAACAAAAACATCCCCCCAAAACAAAACACCCTCAAGCATCTTCAGTATATATTTGTTATATTTGGAGAGAAAAAGAAATCATTTCACACAATAAAAAACATTGTTTCACAGCCCACTTTGCACATATTAAAGGGATAGTTCACCAAAAAATGACAATTGACTCATCATTTACCCACCCACATATGCTTTAATGAGTTTCGTTTCTCTGTTGAACACAAAAGAAGATAGCAAGATGCTGCAAACTACTGCCTTTCATTAGAAACACCATGGAGGTCAATGTGTTTCAGGTCTTCTTCAAAGTATCTTCTTTTGTGTACAACAGAAAAAAAGAAACTCAAACAGGTTTGAACAATTGAAGGATGAGTAAATCATGAATTTTGAGTTGTAATGTGTGTTTTTGTCCAGCAGATAGAGCAGATGAGCTGTGTGCGAGACGCTATAGTGAACAGTTGAGTTGAGCTGCCGTGTGTCTGCCTGTCTTACTTCCAGATCAGCGGACACTCAGTCTTATGTAAGAAATGGCATTTTGGGCTGCTTCACTTCTGCCATTATACATTCACGTCACACAGACACAAACACACACTAAAACACTTAGACTGATGTAGATATATAGGCATCCACAGGCCTACTGCCACAGTGCTCACTGCTCAGAGGCACACGCCCTTTTGAATATGAATATTTTTATCCATTTCCCAGTGAATATAGACAATACTTTTAGTGCGTTTGAACAAAAGTATTTTATTAAACAGTTATATTAGTTAAAATCTTTAGGGATCATCTGGAAAGATTATACATCGATTAAAGCAGAAATTTGATTGCATTAAATACATGAATAAAGAAAAATAAATAAACTACAGATCTTCAACTCAATTAGATTTTTTTTAAATGTTCCTCTTGATTTTTACCAGATTTTTTTTCACCAACATAAAAAAGAAAACCTACGAAAGGCTTAATTATGGAAATATATTTGAATAACACTATATATTACATCAAGGTATACTACACTTAAAACTAAATGTACATATGAAGGAAATACAAATATATTTTGGAAACATCATATTTATAATTGAAGATGATGAAGTACATTTTGCTCTAAAGCATAGTTCTCAAACTGGATTCCTGGAGGGGCGCTGGACTTGTCTCCCCATAGACTTCCATTCATATGCACACGAATGCGTCAGACCAGAAATGCATGGTCATGAGTTAAGATTCGCAATTCGCTGCAGTGCAAGCTTGGTGAGCTCTGACCTGCGAAATCGCGTCACTTGACTGCGTGAGACCAATAGAGGATCAAAACATGACCTCTCTGGACAGAAATTTAAAACATGGAGCAATAGCTCGCTTTTTTTAATGTCTAATCATCTTGTTTAATCCCGCCCCTTTTCGCAGCGACGAACGGCAGATTTTCACACACACAAACTCTAGTGTGACCGCAAATTTAAGCAGGTGTGAGTTGAAGGTGGTTGAAGCTAAACTATTCAGAGCTGAATTTAGTTGAACAATTGAGATCAAATTGCAAGAATAAGACTCTTTAGAGCAATAGTCTGCACTAAAGAGTCTTATTCTTGCAATTTGATCTCAATTGTTTAATCTCCGTGATCTTAAACTTGTTTGATTGAGTAAAATATTATTTATTACATTTTATTAAGGGGTAAAATATGGCCTGGGTATCTTTTTGAAATGTCTTATGAGACTGAATAATCTTCATAATGTAACTTCATAAATATTCCATCATCAAAAATGACTAATTGTCTTTTATGACTAACTTTATGACTCACCTGCAGACTATATTAAGTGTAACTAAAGATATAGTGATAAAAAGTGATGGTGATGTAAATGTATCTTGGTCTTTTTTTGCACTTTGTATTTGAACACTGATAAATGCAAAGTACATTTTGAACACAGTTTATGAACTGGAAAATGGTAAAACTATGGAAAAAAGAAAGCTGAATTACAATGGGAAAAAATGTAGTTGTGTAAAATAAAACAAAATAAAATAATAATTTGGTAACCATATATACCGTGTATGACATTATATACATTTTTGGTCCATTAGAAAATATATATTAAATCTCTTATTTTCTAATCATTAAATATTTATTTTTAGTTTGGCAAAAAAAAAGCAAGCTGTTTTAGGTAAAATAATAATAATAATAATAATGCATAAAGAAATAAAATAAAATAAAATAAAATATTTGGTTCATTAAAATAAAAAATAAAAAAATAAAAAAATCTAAAAAAAATCTATAAAATAAAATAAAATAAAATAAAATAAAATAAAATAAAATAAAATAAAATAAAATAAAATAAAATTAATTTGGTAAATGTATAAATTGATTACATGCTGGTTCAAAAACATTTCTAAAAAAAAATTTGGTATGGCAAAAATAGAAGTTGTTTTACCTAAAAACAAAATTAAATAAATAAAATATATATTTTTAATTAATTTAAATTAATAAAAATAAAATAAAATATTTTGTTCATTACCATTTCTTAAAATAAAATTTTTGTCTGGCAACAAAATGGAAGCTGATTTCAATAAAAACTAAACATTAAAAATAATTATAATATAAACAAAATAAAATAAAATAAAACATTTGGTACATTTACATTTCTTAGAATAAAATTTCAGTCTGGCAAAAAATAAAGCTGTTTTAGGTAAATCAAACATTATAATACAAAAATCTAATAAATAAAATTAATAAATGGATAAAATTAAATTAAAAATAATTTGGTAAATGTATAAATTTATTACATGTTGGTTCATTAACATTTCTAAAAAATTATTTTAGTCTAACAAAAATGGAAGCTGTGTTAGGTAAAAACAAAATAAAATTAAATTTATAAAAATACAATAAAATATTAGGTTCATTACAATTAAGTAAAAACTAAACATTAAAATGAAATGAAATTAAATAAAATATTTGGTTCATAAATAAAATGTAATTTAACTTAATTTAATATTTGGTTTATGAACATTTCTTAAAATAAATTTATAGTCTTGCAAAAATGAAATCAAATTTGGATAAAAAAAGGTTAAAAAGATTTTAAAAATGAAATAAACTGATTCCTCCAAATTTCCCTGCACTGTTATTTGTTCCCAAAGGATGTCAAATGCATCAGAAGTGTGCTTAATTGTGGTTAAAACAAATTCACTGATCTTTAAAGAAGTTTGATTGCATTCACGTTGAATCTAAATTATTATTCCTTTTTTATTCAACAGTAAATTAAGTTCTTATCAGATTCTGTGAGATTCCCTCCACCTTCTATGTAACTCTACATAGTCTCAGAAGTGACTAATGGTCTTTTATGAGTCAGTGCTGATGGTGTGCTCCGTCTCCACTCATTACCTCTTAAAGGAATAGTCTGCATTTACCGCAGGCACATTAGCAAATTAATTCAGACCCTTAAACAGACACACACATTCACGCACGACAGCAAACACGCAAAATAAGACACGCAAGCTCCTTTAACACAGATTAACACCACAGATAAATCCTCCGAAATGCACAAAACACCTGAGGGAATTCAATAAGTTGTCTGAATAGATTCTCCATTTCTACAGCTCTATTTCTGTTGTTTCACTCAGAGATTGTGTCTCCTTCGGGTCAGGAAATTTATTGAGGACACAGGACATTTGTCTTTCTCAATCCTTTCTCGATTCCTTCTCTTTCCGTCCTCGATCAATAATCTGTCTTGGCTGGCGAAGTATTCAAGGAAACGGTCCAATTATTCCATTTGCATAATTACAAGCGTTTGCAAAAGAACCACAATCCACCGGGATGCAAAAAAATGGCGGTTGGAATTGATTAGAGATGTATTGAGATGTATTTTCAATGGATTTAAATTGACCCTTGCATGTTTTTTTACTTCTTCAGATTTTACCTTTCAAATGAGTTGTCTGTAATTTTTATCCCATTTTTTGCTCAACACTAAAATTACTTTTTTTTTTAAAAATCCATATATTTTTGGCCAATTAATGTGCAATTTAATTGATTAACTAGGTTAACAAGGCAACTTAGGGAATAAGGCAAGTTATTGGACAACCATGGTCTGTTTTGTAGCAAATAAAAAAAAAATATATATATATATATATATATATATATATATATATATATATATATATATATATATATATTTTTTTTTTTTTTTTTTTTTTCTTATAATTTACAAATCCCTGTGCTTCACTTCTCAAACGCAAACAGAATTACATTTTTGGGTGAGCTGTCTCTTTAAGAGCGTGATGTCTGACTAAAGTCAGCTGAGTCATTCAGAAGTGTTCAGCTCTCATGTTGTGTGCATGTGCTATGTGTGTGTGTGCATGTGTGTGTGTGTGCACTGAAGCATAGGCAGGCATGAATATGTATTCCATACGGCTGTGTGTGATAAAGGGAGAGTGAGGGAGAGCTGGCAGCCGGAATAATCCACAGCATCACTTCCTCTCTCTTTCTCTCTCTTTCTCTCTCTCTCTCTCTCTCATTACTCATTACCCCCCATCACTAGCACAAATGTTTCAGCCTCCTACATCCAAGAAACTATTTTTCAGTCAATTTGTCTTTATGTAGACAGATTATTTCCTCCGCATTTTGCACCTTTATACTCTGCTTATGATATAGGGGCAAGGAATTATTTTAAAGAGGTTCCTAGACATTTCTATTCAAGTGAATACCACGTGAATACTAATTAAATTAATTAAATCCAATTAGATTTTTTTAAATGTTCTATTAATCAAAAATATTGAAAATACATAGATTACCTTTGATCAAAATAAATTGAGCGGCAAATCATTATTTAAGAATTATTATTATTATTATTATTATTATTATTATTATTATTATTATCATTATTATTATTATTATTATTATTATTATTGTTATTATGATTATTATTATTATTATTATCATTATTATTATTATCATTATTATTATTATTATTATTATTATTATTATTATTATTTTACACCTGGCCTGAAGTAATGATGCTGAAAATTCAGTGTTGAAAAAAACATTTAAAAATCCATATAGACAATAAAATAGAAAATACTAGTTTAAATTTGTAATAATCTTTGCTACATTTATGCAGTTTTTATCAAATAAGTGCATGTGCTATGTTGCATTGTATCTTGTTGTATTGTGTTATATCGTGTTGTGTCATATCATATTTTATTGTATTGTATTGTACCGTGTCGTGTCATATCATGCTGTTTTGTATAATATTGCTTTACTATTTTAAACCCTCAGTTCAAAAGACACAATAAAGATGAAGAAATAACATCTAATAAAAGTAAGCATCTAAAATACAATGTTGATCTTCGTATTACAAACTGTAATGACCTCTGGCTCTCAGCATTAGAAAATGTAAAATTAAATTAAATGTTTAAGCCCAGAGTAAACACTGACTCTAAAACAATGGCTAACACACACACACACACGCACGCACGCACGCACGCACACACACAAACACACACAGTGACGTCCTGCCCCATGACAGATGCTTCATCTTTCTGCAAAACATCCATCAGCTCAGTCCAAATGTGGAAATATTTGGCTCTGGCTGTCAGCCTCCACAGTAAATGTTACTCTGCCTCTAAATGAACGATTACACTGAAAGGCAAAACAACATCCGGAATAGAAAAACAGCATTAGATCAATTTTGTTGTTTTTCATTTCCCCCCCCAAAAGCCTATAAATCAAGGTGTCTTGATTCAGAATGTTCTCCAGCCTCTCTCAAATCTGTGAAATTACAAGACCACTCACAGTATGAACATTAAAATATATATTTATTTAAATTTCACGCTCACTCAAAATTAATGTATCTAGAGGGACTTGCTAAATAAATTGATTTGATTTATTGCCCTCATTCTGAGATGCGGATGTGCGCTCGTTTTTGCGATTGTTTTAAAACTTCTGATATACGTAGTTACCTATGGGAGAAATGACTAGGAATAATAAACGGGATGTACAGCAATACGTAAACTTCTTTACAAATGAAAAAGAATTAAAGGATTAAAATATTACAAAAATTCTTATTTTCTACATACATATAAAAACCACTGCCTTCATGCCTTCTTCATCTTGGGGGGGCTTTTTTAGTTTATTTAGGACAATTAGCTTTTGTATAATGTTATTATTAGTAGTAGTATTGTTTATTATATGCATATGTATATTTGTTTTAATAAAACAAGCTTAAATTTGCCCACCTGTCAGGTTTTAGTCCATATGGGGCATAGCATGTTTATTTGGAAATAACTCAGCTTTTTGACCACACTTTTTTTGACCAAACAGATCTTTGCGCTTAACAAACTAAATTAATTATGTAGGCTAATGGATGTGCGTACAACACGTTTCACTATCCAGGAAAGAGAGTGAAAGTGAAAGTTAAGAATAAGAAGCTCATCTCTCATTCTCATGCTGCAGATGCTCTGTTTAACTGTTTCTCGCTAGTGAAGCGTTCAGTTTTTCCACTTACAAAGTCCGCCATGTAAATAGCAAATGCGCTTTGGCACAACGCAACTGACTCTTAAAGGGAATGTGAGATGAGACAACACGAATAAAAGCTTCTGTGTATAAAAAGTATTTTTTTGACTTCTTCATCCCAATGAGATTCAAAATTGTCAAAATATGAGCAATCAGAGTCTATTCAGTTACAGTTGAAGTGAGAATTATTAGCCCCCCTTTGAATTTTTTTTTCTTTTTAAATACTTCCCAAATGATGTTTAACAGAGCAAGGAAACTTTCAAAGTATGTTGATTAACCTAGTGATTAACCTAGTTAAGCCTTTAAATGTCACTTTAAGCTGTATAGAAGTGTCTTGAAAAATATCTAATCAAATATTATTTACTGTCATCATGGCTAAGAAAACAAAACAAAACAGTTATTAGAAATGATTTATTAAAAGTACTATGTTTAGAAATGTGTTGAAAAAATCTGACCTCCGTTAAAAAGAAATTGAGGCAAAAAATAAACAGGGGGCTAAGAATTCTGACTATTTTTTTTTTTTTACATATGATCTGATCTACACTGATCATGTATTTCAAACCCAAGAGACCCAGAAGTCCTGTATCTCGCACTAGGACTTTCTTTACTGCAATACACTTAAAACATGGATTTCCATTAAAAAAAAATTTTAAAAAATAAAATAAATAAAAACCTTGTCAATGGTTGTTTCTTAATTGACTAGATATTTCATCAATGGCAGGAAAATAATTAATTGTGGCCACAAACTAATAAGTAAAAACTGGCCAACATGGCAACGATTGACTGAAACTAGAGCAGTATTGACCAGCTACAATTGACCAATTTGAGGTAGATACAATTTATCAAAACAAGGTACTGAATTAATACAATATGGCCACAGTTAGCTAAAATGCAAACTGAATAAGTACATTGTGGACATTATTTACTAAAAAGAGGAACCGGAATCGTACAATATAGTCGATCAGTTTATTTAAATTATAAAAGTACACCATGACCATGATTTAGCAAAAAAAGAGCACTCGAAAATGTGCAGTGCCAACATCATTTACTAAAATGAAGGAACAAAATAGTGCACAGTGGAAACTTTACAAAAATGTGGGAATGAAATGAGGGAAATTGTTGAGTCTCACTTTATATTAAGTGGCCTTAACTAATATGTACTTACACAGGAATAAATAGTTTGTTACAATGTACTTATTGTGTAAATACATGTATTTACTGTGTACTTATGCTTGATTAAATACATGTATGTAATTACATCTGTAACTAACTTTTGTAATTACATTTGTAAATACACTGTTGACCATCCCTTACACCTTAACCCATCCTTAAACCTACCCATACCACCAAACCTGTCCATAACCCAACCTCTATACCAACTCAAAAGCACCACAAGTGTTCTCGAATACATCATAAACACATTAAGTACATTGTATTTATTTTTTGATGTAAGTACATAGTAGTTAAGGACACTTAATATAAAGTGGGACCAATTGTTGTAATTCTTCTAAAACAAGGCTTAATTTATTGCCATTATATCCTATTCATTCATTAAAGAGATATTTACCCAACAATACAAAGTTACTCACTATTTTCTCTCCCTTAAGTGGTTATAAACAGATTTTTTAAGATATTTTGAAGAAAGTTAAACACCTGTATCCATTGACCGCCAGAGAAGGAAAACAAATACAGTGGAAGTCAATGGTTACATTTTTCAGCTTTCTTCAAAATGTACTGTATACTTTTGTGTTCAACAGAAGACAGAAATTCATAAAGGTTCGGAACAAGTAAACGGAGAGTAAATAATGAAAGTATTTGCATTCTTGGGTGAACTGTCCCTTTAAATGGGAGTGAAAAAGAATAAGAGAAGTAATATATCATATGTGGAGAGTCACAGCCTCTAAACCCCTCAGGCATAATTATGACTGCATGTTAGGACACGCACATGCACACGCACACAGACACGCACACACACACGCGCGTGCGCACACACACAGACCAGAGCTCAGCAGATCATACTGAAGATCAATAACCACAATCTGTGCCTGAGCAACTGTAGTTAAAGCTCTTCTCCACAATCAACACTCCACACACACACACACACACACACACACACACACACACACACACACACACACACACACACACACACAAACACACACATTTATTTATATCAACATCGTTATTCACAAAAACAGTGGCCAGAAAATGCATTTCTCCTCTCTTCAAATCCTTCACTTGTCTTCTACAGAGCGCTGCTTTGCTAATCTGTCTTGTAATTCCCTCCGGCCACTATTTCCCCTCGCAAATGTGCTTTTCAGCCATCCATCCATCCCCATTTAGTTTTCTCCGCCGCTTAGACTGGTAATCACGGTGAATGCATGAGAAAAATCACTGATTAAAGAATCTGTGTCTGTGCTTCGGATTTAGTTTTAAGCAATTAGTGGGAACAGGGAAAGAATGCGATCGAAGATCATTACTTTGTTAGCCGTGACAACAGGGAATAGAGGTCTCGCTTCTCGCTCCTGCCACGAGTCCCTTTTTTGGCTTAGTCATTCCAGAAACTGCGCAAGGAGATTGATTCATCGTAGATAAACTGCAAATATAGCAAGGTAGAAATGGAAGGAATTTCATGCTCATTGTCTTTTTAACAGAAGCCTTTTTTAGCTTAGACAAAGGACATTAAAGGTGCAGTATGTAAGTTTTTGACTCTTCTAAAGCATACCATAATATGTTTGCAGATATTTAAAAATCATGCCAAGTGATCATTCTTGTTTATCTGAAAAACAATGCTGAAGTCAGATATTCTGCTTTGAAAATGTGAGTTACATGCTGGAGCGGCTGTCTTTGTTTTGGTTCTTTTAACCTGCCCAATGCTACTTTAGCCAATTATATTTCAGCATCTGGGTTGCCTTGTTGGAAAACCACATATTTCATTCATTCAGTCAGAAAGGCTTTCAAAGCATGAGTCTGTGACCGAAATGCGACCTCCGGTGGACAATAGCAGACTCTGAAATAAGACGCAGATGCAGAGTTCCACATGAGGTGGTTATTAGTTGGCAAATAATATAAATATTATAAACGTAAACATTAGGTAAGCAGGCTACATTATAACCCCGTGTCCTAACAACACACTACATGACAAGATTTGCAGTAATAAGGAAATTGGCTGTTTGCACCAGACGAAATACCACAAAAATTGAAATACAGCCATTCTGAAGCCCAGAATAGTGCACTCACTGCACTTTGACAAAATGGTAAGGTTTATAATCTAATTAATACATATTAAATCTCTTTAACATTATTAAAAGTATATTCTGAACCACTAATATGTGTTGGCTTGCACTGAGTCACAATTTTTAAAATCAATTCAAATGGTTTATTTTATTTTCAAGATCTGAGGTGAACTATCTGCTGCTGCTTTCAGTACGTCATGTAAAAAAAAAAAAAAAAAAAAAAATATATATATATACACAGTTGAAGTCAGAATTATTATCCCCCTTGTTGATCCCCCCCAACATTTTTTCAGCACATTTCTAATCATAATAGTTTTATTAACTCATTTCTAACAGCTGATTTATTTTATCTTTGCCATGATGACAGTAAATAATATTTTACTAGATATTTTTCAAGACACTTCTATACAGCTTAAAGTGACATTTAAAGGTTTAACTATGTTCATTAGTTTAACTAGGCAGGTTAGGGTAATTAGGCAAGTTATTGTATAATGATGGTTTTTTCTGTAGACTATCGGAAAAATATAGCTTAAAGGGGCTTATTGCGACTCCCTGATGCCTCCTTGAGTCGCTAGAGAGGCAGTGAGGGTCCTTTGAATTTGTGACTCGCTGGTGGCTTTAGACAGACACACTGAGCCCAAGATGTTATAAGGAAAACTTTATGTAAACTTGAGGCATGACAAACAACACAGCAATCTGTGGGTTGAATAACTGTTTTGTATAAGGCCGATTATTGCGTTGTAGTGATGGTTGTTGCGTGTGCCGTTGCGATGCCGTTTTGCGGTCAACAAAACATACGACTACCCCACTCTCCTTCTCTCCTCCTCACCTGTTTGATTGTGCACGCGCTTTATATGTTCTAGCAGGTGCCAGTTATGCCCACGTGACCAAAACACAAAATGTCACTGTGAAACTGAAACTAATCAGTATACAAATAAACATTATAATTAAATGAAAAGTAACATGGCTCCTATAGGGCTAATGATATTGACATTAAAATGTTTTTTGTTTTTTTTAATTTAAACGGTTTTCATTCTAGCCTAATTAAAATAAATAAGACTTTCTCCAGAAGAAAAGTATTATCATACATACTGTGAAAATTTCCTTGCTCTCTTAAACATCATTTAGGAAATATAAAAAATAAATAAATAAACAAATAAAAGGGGGGGTAATAGTTCTGGGTTCAACTGTATACTTTAATGTATTTTTTCACACTTGCAATGGTAGTCTAGGTTACATGTTTTATGAATAGATGATCATAAAACAAAGCACTTCTGACTAACTTCACTTTCTCTACCGTAACCAGGGAAACCAGTCTAAAAAAATCAGATATTAGATGTTTTGTCAGAAACTCCCTCACAAGATCAAGCAATGTGACGGACTGAGCCTCTTTGTTCTGATTTAGCTTGCATGCGTCGACTGGATGCTTGAGTTTCCAAAGTATTGAATGTTAAGCTGCTAAGCTTCCACAGACCTCTGGATCAAATGCCAAAACTGGCTCGTGTCTCAATTACAGCAGAAGCCCACGCTAGCGCTGGATGAAATAAGCATGTCATTTAAATGCTAATATTCTGGTTGTACAGCATTAGATTATGCCCTCGATCATTTAGAATGCCGCGAATGAATGTCAGATTTGATCCCAATTACTGTACTAGACAATGCACAGAAAGGTGCTAACCTAACCTGCTAAATGCTAACCTGAAAATACACTGAATGCTGTGGTATATTAATGGAAACATTTAAAGGAGCCCTATTATGCTTATTTTGTTACAGATTTAGGATCATTTAATGTGTAAAGTTGACAAGTGAGCATGAAAAAAAGGTTCTACAAAGTCTCTCCAGTGGGAGTTATTCTCTACAGTCATTTATTAATTTTCTTTTCGGCTTAGTCCCTTTATTAATCTGGGATCACCACAGCGAAATGAACCACCAACTTATCCAGCATATGTTTTACGCAGCAGATGGCCTTCCAGCTTCCACACACTCATTCACACACATGGACAATTTAGCTTACCCCGTTCATACAGTAAACCGCATATTTTTGGACTTGTGGGGGAAACCGAAGCACCCAGAGGAAACCCATGCGAAACAGAACCAACTGACCCTGCCGAGGCTCGAACCAGTGACCTTCTTGCTGTGAGGCAATCATGCTACCCACTGCGCCACCACTACCCACTGCGCCAGTGCGCCCTATGTCTCTCGGCTGGCCTTGGGAATGCCTCGGAATCCCCCCTAAGGTACCTGGAGGAAATGTCTGGGGAGAGGGAAGTCTGGGGTTCTCTCCTAAGACTGCTGCCCCCGCGATACGGCACCGGAAAATCGGTTGAAAATGAAATGAATGAATGAATGACAAAAAAACCTGCATGTTCTGCTTCCACACAAAACATGTGTTTCACAACATAATAAATGACCTTTGAGATATTTTGATCTGACACCGCTTTAAATTCACTCTGTAAATCTCAGCTTTTCATTAGCTTTCTCAGTCATGCCGAAACACTGATCATTATTCTCCTCGATAGCATCACGCTTAAACACAGACCATCAAATCTTGTTACTGTACAAATCACAAACAAGTCAACCCCCACTAATCCTTTTTGTATTGGCTTTCTTTCAGGCACCCCAGGGGCAGAGAAATTGAGACAGCTGAAACAAGGAGTCGAGAAACGGAGGAGGCGACGGGGAGGAAACGAGCTCAAAAAAAAAAAAACAAGCAACAACACTTGAGCTAAACTAGCAGCGCCCGAGGACATTCACTCACTTGTTCACCTCTGAGTCCTGAGCTACAAAAGAGCCATTAGCAACGAGCACTAGCCACCCAGCGGATGAACCCCATCATCATTCATCAAAGCCCAGCTATTAACATCAAGGAAAAGCATCAATCCTGGAGAGGAGAGGATAATTTTGGAAGAACTAGACTAAGATCAAGAGGTTGCACTGTCTATTTAGATCAATACCACTTTTTTCCTGACCTACTGACCAAGAGGATTAACCAGACTTAACAGCAAGGTCACCAATAATGCTGTTACAACTGTTTTCAGATGTATTTTATTCATGCAAAGTACAATGTAGCCTTTTCCAAGCAAATAGAGTCTTACAAAGCATGAAGCTTCATGGGATTTTTGATGGCAGTTGCTTAGCACTGTTACGACTCTGTATTAACACTGCAGATTACATTCATTCAAGTTACTAGAAATAATTTTATCATTCATTTTCTTTTTAGCTTAGTCCCTTTATTAATCTGGGTTCGCCACAGTGAAATGAACCGCCAACTTATCAAGCATATGTTTTACGCAGAGGATGCCCTTCCAGCCACAACCCAGTACTGGGGACGTTACTAGAAATAATTTTTGTTTAATTAATGTGTACTGTAAAATATTAAATATACCAAAACATCTTTAAATAATCCTAAAATATTTTCAATAAAACTAAAACAAACTAAATCAAATAATAAAAAATCAATAATTAATAAATAAATAAAAAACATATAAATTATTATTATTATTATTACTGGTACATATAATATTTTTCAGCTAATACAAAATACATGGTAGACAAAAGCTAGAAAAAAATCTATAAAATTATAAAAACACAAAACTAAATTTCTAAAACTTCAAACATTTAAACGAAAACCTAAAAACAAGTATCTCAGTATCTCAAACTATTAACAAAACTAGTGTAGGTGACAAAATTAACACTGATGTAGATATATACACATAAATAGTAACTAGTAACTGTAAAGAATAAATTATTTATTTAGCTAGACAATGTTTTGAATGATTACAAATTAAAATCAAATATAACACACTGAATTAAACAATTCATTTTAGATTTCTAAGCAATTACATTTGGAATGTTCTTTTACAGTGTATGTGCATACTGTCTGCTATTCCAGCCTGATCTCATGAGAAAATGTAAGTATTTTACGTCTGTCAGTTAAGTGGCTATTTCGTACGAGTTCTGTTGTACGAAAATGTACGATTTTAAAAAGGAGGCGTGGCAGCTAACCCCACCCCTAAACCCAACCGTCATTGGGTGATGAGCAAATCATACTAAATTGCATAAATTAGATTGTACGCATTTATACGAATTAACCACTAAATCAAAAAGTTACGACATGCCGTGAGATTGCCTTGGCTATTCTGATTTCAGCTCTAGCCTGACCATCTGAACGAAAATGCCCAACACCCATTTAAAATAGCAAAATGCTGAGACCAGAAGAACAGCAAATCAATTTAGGCTGGTTTAGGCTAATGTTTTCAGCAGGTTTCAACAGACTTAAGGCTTAATCTTTCTTGTAAGCAGTATGTGATGCAGCAGACAGTATACAGTACTAAACAAAAGTTTCTTCCAGTTCAAGGTGACCATATTTCAGATTGCAAAAAAAAAAAAAGATGACTCCAAATTGTTTTGCTATTACTTTTTAACAGATTAATTAATATACATCAGACTGCTAGATATGCGTTGGACTGCACAATATATTGTTTGAGCTTCGATATCGCAATGTGTACATCAGCACTAGTCACATCGCAGGATCTGCATTGTTAAATTGGGATCATGCAGTTTAGGATTATATACAGTTGAAGTCAGATTTATTAGCCCCCCTTTTAATTTTTTTTCTTTTTTAAATATTTCCCAAATTATGTTTAACAGAGCAAGGAAATTTTCACAGTATATCTGATAATATTTTTTCGTCTTATTTGTTTTATATTAGCGCTAGAATAAACCATTTTAAGGTCAGTATTATTAGCCCTTTTAAGCAATATTATTTTTCCATAGTCTATAGAGCAAACCAACGCTAAACAATAACTTGTCTAATTACCCCAACCTGCCTAGTTAACCTAATTAACCAAGTTAAGCCTTTAAATGTCACTTTATGCTGTATAGAAGTGTCTTGAAAAAATATCTAGTCTGACTTCAACAGTATATTATATTGGGATTATATAGTCACACAGTTCAAAATACAGGAGATTTGTTAAGTTATTGCAGAGTTTAACCATAATGGAGAAATATTTTATTATTTGCGCATCTTTAAGCCCTACGAGAGTTTAAAGCATTCAGGCATAAGCTATTTTACCATTTGTAGCTCAATTAAGAATATTTATTAACTATTTAAACAGTAAAGTCTTTGCAGTGTTATTTTATATTAGATTTTTTCAGCTTATTTACCTGAATATGATTTGACTAGCCTGAAAACCAAAAAGCAAAGTTTATTTCACTTTTGTGTTTGCTCTATGGGATTTAGCTATACTTGTGATTTGTTTATTACATTCAATCATGCCAATCAATGGAAATTGTCTGCATATTGTCATAAATATTGCAGAAATACAAAATATTGCAATGTCATTGTCGCAATATTTTGCATTCCTACTATGCGTGAAAGATTTTAGGATTTTGTGTGTTCATAAAGGCCTGATACAAGCAAAGAGAGCAAATGATGACAGAATTTTCATTTTTGGCTAAACTATCCCTTTAAGGCTGGCCAACATCTTTTAAAGAAACTGCAAGCTCCTTTAAATGTAGTATCATTGCATAAAGATCTACAGCTGAAGGGATTTTTAATGGCAAAATAAGAAAACACCAAGCATTCAGATCCCACCATTAATCACCTGGCCACCTCCAGACTCACAGCACGAACATGTGGCCATAATGAAAATGGAGCACGGCTAACAGCATATGATGACGTGCACCTTTTACTAATTGTGTCTGATCATCACTGTTATAAAGACAGCATGACAACACAAGTCTCCTCTGAGGAGCTGGAATCTTCAGGACAAGCATGAGTGTCCTTGAGGAGCAGACGTGCTGGATGGGTGAACTGCAAATACAGCCCAGTGCACACTGTCAGACAGCAGGCAGGCCAATGATGTTATGGAAAGGCTTGCGAATGTTTGGAGCTGATTTGGCTCACACATTTCATTGCTTTATCGTTCCTCTGGCAATTTCATTGGCTGCTGATCACTGCTGCTCTCTTTGCTTGTCAGTAAAAGGTTTGGATGGATTTCAAACCAGTTTAACATTTATCACAGCATTCAGACTAGTCTCACAGTGCACTCATTTTGAAAATATATGATAATTGTTTGATTAAAAAAACAAACAGCGAGGATGTGATATTTTCTAGTCCTCTTGTAAAATTTGAATTATTTTTCAAACATTGTCCAAGTGATGCTTAAGAGAGCAAGAATGCATTTTTTCACAGTATTTATTATTATAAAATTTTCTACGGTAGAAAGTCTTATTCCTTTTAGTTTGGCTTATTTAAAAAAAAAATATATATATATATAATATATACATAAAAAAATATTATATATATATATATATATATATATATATATATTTGTTATATATATATATATATATATATATATATATATATATATATATATATATATATATATATATATATATATATATATATATATATTTATATAAATATAATATATATATATATATAAATATAATATATATATATATATATATATATATATATATATATATATATATATATATATATATATATATATATATATATATATAATATATTATATATATATAAAAAACAAATATATATATATTTGTTAAATGTTAAAAATTTAACATTGCTTAGCTTGTTAAATGTCACAAAATGCTACAGTAAATGTTATTAGCATCCTTAAAATATATTTTTGTCCAATGATTTTTTTAGAGAAAAAAAATCTCTGTTGTCCAATGACATGCCTTATTAGCTTAAAAATGTGTTGACAAAAATCTCTGTTAAAAATAACTTATAAATATTTGAAAAAAATCACAGTAGGGCTAAAAATTTTGTCTTCAATTGTATATAAATAAATATATAAATATCCAAGAAGGGAGTTTCCAAAAATATATGTGAAAGTTGGTAAAACAACAAAATAGCTAACAATAAATTTATTCATTCATTTTACTTCGGCTTAGTGCTTTTTATCAGGGGTAGCCACAGCGGAATGAACCGCCAAATGTACAAATGCATTTTATATATTTTAAAGCTGATGTTTATACCCACATGCTCATATCCCTTTTTGGAAACTGTTCTCTTAGATCTTTGTTTGCATTTGATCATAAAAGTCTCTTTGAAAAACGTGGCCATGAGTCATTTACGCATTTGGCTGATGCTTTTATCCGTAGCGACATGCAATGCATTTAAAAGACACATTTGATCAGTGATTGCATCTGTATTCAAATAAGTGCAAAACAAATGCATAGTACTGTAGCACACATACACAGTTTAAACTCCAAGGGCTTCATAAGAACCCCCTGGCATGTCTAATCCTGTTACTTTCTACCACAGGGCAGAACCGTGTCACGGCAGCACTGTCACTGGATATGTACCTACAGCTCTGCTAATGTCCTTCCCCATTTTCAGGACACATACACAGACACACACTCACCCACACACACACACACACACAGGTGTTTGCTGGGAGCTGGGGTGACACCATCCTGTTTTAACCTTGAGGATTCAGAAGAAGCGGCAGAAACGAGACACACACACACACACTTTTACAGAGCAGCCAAGAATAAGCTTGCCTAAATTGCATATCCAATCTCATTTGAGCATTTGAGTTTTCCTGCCCCAGTATCGCCACATGATTGCATTCTACACCATACATCTGCTCCTGAATAGTGAGCTTGCAAAAAAAAAAAGACATATTCATGCAGACTAAATGCAAGAATGTTTTCTCCTTTAATACAGACACTGAATAATCAAATCCTTCCGCATATCACATCTATCTATCATTTATGGTATTTGAATGGCTACACATAGGGATGCTAATTGATAATTGATGATTATTCGCATATGCAATATAAAATGATTTCAATTTTATCCATAAACAAGGAATGTAAACATTAAATGAAGTATGCATCACAAGATTACTTTAGCATCACCTCCTCAGTAACTGCTGTTCTGCTATTAGCCGGAGCAGCCCAAAGGTAAACGTAGAGCTGAAAATAAACACTAATGGCTGGAATCAAGAGAGAGGAAAATGACAACAGCCAATCAGAGTCAGGAATTAGGCTTTCAGTCATTCATAGGCTGCGTCCGAAACCGCCTACTACTCAGTAGGTTCTGTATTTGAATACTACTCAGCCGTTAGAAAAGTACATTCTATACAGTATGAATGTGAAAAGTATGAATGGAATTCGGACGTACTACATTCGCCATTTTGTCATGGTCACATGAACTACCTGCGTCATTTGCGTCGCTTCACTTCCATTCATGAATTGGATGCGCACTCCAGAATCTCGCCGGAGAGTAGTAAGTCATCCGGGTACTTCCTCGCATACTGATGTTCGAATTCTATGAATTCAGACATACTACTCTGCTCGCATACTGATTTTAGCGTACTATATAGCATGGAAGTATGCGGTTTCGGACACAGCCATTGTGTTTTAAAGACTAAGGGCTTTATTTAAATGATGTAGAGCGCATGGCACAAAAGCATTACGGGAATGTCTGAATCTACTTTTGCTATTTAAAGGACGGAAAAATACGCTTTGCGCCCCGTTGCATGGTCTAACAGGGTTGTGCTTATTCTCCTAATGAGTTATGAGTGTGTTTTTAGCATAACGTAAATTAAACCCATGAGAGTCTCATCTCCCATTCCCTTTAAGATTCAGTTGCGTCGTGCCATGGTTTATTTGCTATTTACATGCTATTCACTGGCAAGAAAATTGGTAAACAGACCATCTGCACCACAAGGAGAAAGAACAAACCTCCTCTATTCGGCCTCTTTACTTTACTTTTAATCTTTACTCCTTTACTTTAGTGGATAAGGAAACGGTGTTGTACGCACTTCACTGAAGACATCATTAGCCTACTGTACATATTTAATTTCACTTGATAAGCACAAAGATTTGTTTCGAAACTGTTTCCAAATTCAGTTCTAATGTCCTGCAGACTAATAAATAAACAATATTAATGAAGTGTGGTCTAAAAACAGAGCTATATCCAAACACACGTCCCATATGGCCCAAATGGTGATGCAGAAATCTCCAAAACTCAACAGATGGACAAATCAAAACTAGCTTTTACTTAAACAAATATGAATAAGCATATGATAAATAATACTGCTATAATAAAAACATTATACAAATGCAAATCGTCATGAATAAACTGAAAAAAGCCCCCCAACATAAAGTAGGCATGGAGGAAGTGCTTTTTATATTTACCTAGAAAATAAAAATTTATATTTTATTCTTTTTCATCTTTAAAGATAATTTAGATGTATTGCTGTACATCCTGTGTGTATTAAGCAATGTGTAAACGTTTTGGGCTCATAACTAATTTGGAATTTAGACTTGCTTTCAGCTGGTCAATTGTCAGTCTATTTTAGTTCAGTCTAAAATAGCAACGCGCCAACAGTGCGCCTTAACACTCCTTCTTTCCAGAACACCCATGAGTCCATAAAGAGGTGCAAATGGATTTACAACTGAAACAACATGGTGCAAAACGTGAAAATTAGGGTTGCGCTGGTCTGAAAATAGCAACAAAATCACACCAAAAACGTCTTGTGCCTTATTGCGCAAGGGTGTATGATAGGGCCCCAAATGTTTGCACCTTGACTAAGTAATTAGATCAGAAATGTGTTTATTTGTGTGTTTATTGTAATATCGCAAAATGAAATTTTTGTTATTTCTTAAACGTAGCTAATAAAAATTGCACTTAATTATATTGTAAGAAATATCATTATTGAAATACTCAGCAACAACACTGCATATTGCATATTTTTGCAGTATCGTGCAGCACTAATAGAAAGGCAGCACATGCTGTTTTTTCCATCTGTTTCAAGCTACAAATTTTTGTTTCAAATATCAACATTTAAATTGTGGACACTTGCACCCTCAGTTGTGCACATCTATTCTGTGGATATTTCTCAACTATTTAGTCATTGATGATGTCGTTATTGCATGTATGTGTCTGATTTTGTTTATTTTTTTTTTTGGTGTTGTTTTCTTTTGCTTAGATTCAGTGATTAACTTGTGAATTGCAAGGTCCCAGAACAAATCGGGGTTACGGATAGACTAAAAATTTACGAGGACAACTGGTGTGGTGGGTGGTGGAGGAGTTTTGCAGACGTTAGTGAGCGGGCATGGGTGTCGGGAAGTAAGTGAAAGTGAACAGTGAATGGATGAGGAGGGTGGTTAAAAAGGGGCATCTGTAAAATGAGGTGCCGGATCCGGCGTATTCTGGCACAAATTAAGCCCTGCTTAGCTTAATATTTGCTGGTAAGAAAAATCTATTCATTCACTTCTGCTATTTGTACTTTGTATTTCAATTTATACTTAATGGCACTTAATCTGCAAGTTATAATAGAAACTATATAAAAGGCATGCAAACACACTGAGAGTTATAGGTACCATAGAGTGTTGTGGGTCAGTGATACTACCGATCTGTACAAATCCCTAAATATCTTCTTTCTGGCTGTGCTTTCTATTAGGCAATTCTGTAGAAGCACAGCCCAGACATGTCTCCTTGTTGGTTAATAATGCTATATCTTATTGCACAACAATCATACAGCTTTTTGAAAAAAGAGAGAAATCACTTCATCCAACAATGAAAGTTTTGTCTTCATTTACTAAACCTTGACATGTTTCAAACCAGGTTTCTTTTTTTTCACAAAAGAAGATATTTAAAAGAATATTGGAAACCTGTAACCACTCACTTCCATTTGTTTTTCTAAATATGAATATCAATAGTTACAGGTTTTCAACATTCTTCAGAATATTTTCCTTTGCATTCAACAGAAGAAAAAAAACTCAAAGTGGTTTGGAACAAGTCATGATTGAGTAAATTAAAATGTTTGAGTCAACTATACATTTTATAGAGAAATCTATGAATATTTAAGTGTTCTTAGCAGCAATTTTGAATAAAATTAGATTGGATTAAGATTAAATTATGCAAACAAATGCACACTGCAATTCCAGGAGCCCATTTTGGTGTTTGAATCATGCAAATTGCATTTCAAAAATGTTTTGACCATGCTTTCACAGTTACCTGATCTGCATAATTCCATTCTTTAGAAAAATGGGTGCTGAAACAACGCATACAAATCAAAGAAATGCTGTTCACTCACCTCTAAATCTCCTAATGCATCATTGCAATGTGGCTGTTTTGTAAGAAAACGAAAGGCAATTTTAGCGCCAATGAAAAGCTGAGATATGTTATTTGCCTAAATATTCCGTTTCTGAACTGCAGACTTTTATTTAAATAAATTAAACAATAACCAACCGGGGACATAATTTCCTTGTGAATGCCTTATGGATCATTTAAATCACATTTTCCGGATAAAACCTCTCAGATTCAAGTATTCAGCTTGTAGGTCTGAAGGACATTCTTGAAAATAAGGATTAAAGAAGTTTGAATTCTAAAGCTCTCCACGATAAAGTAAAACAAATGCATAAATTAGCTGCTGTGGGGTGAAAGGGAGTTTAGTATAAAAACTGATGGAATGGATAGAAAGTGCAGCTTAGTTCATTATCAACAGGTCAGATTCTACACACAAGGTCAAACTAACACTGGAGTGGCTTAATAAAGGCATGGTCAAACACATTATTAGAAAACTGCAGTGAAAACATGTCGTCCAAATAGCCTGAATGACCTGCTATTGCACTTCTGGTTAGACCTAAACTGCATTTCGATGCCTTGTACTTGATTGTGTAAAGACAATAAAGTTGAACCAAACCTAATCTAATTCCCTTGTATATAATTACTAATAAAAGATTAAGTATTAATGTATTGCCAAAAATATATCTGTGTAACACAAGGCAAGTTTTAGGGCCAAGAGTCGCATACAACAGTTTCAGACAAGATATATTTCATGAAACATAAAACCGTTAAATCTACTCCATTAAATCTCAATACAAAAGTAATGAGAGTGATGTGATTCCATGCTGCACTTCCAGCCATATTTGCTCCAGGTCATTCAGGCTATTTGGACGACTCTTGTTCAGTGCAGTTTTCTAATAATGTATTTGACCATGCCTTTATTAAGCCACTCCAGTGTTAATCTGACCTTGTGTGTAGAAGCTGACCTGTTGATAATGAACTAAGCTTCAGGTTTCAGCCAGAAAATCTTCTGAAATACTGCAATGCATTTTGTATTCCTTCTTTCTTCAGTTTTTATACTTAACTCCCTTTCACCCCACGGCAGCTAATTTATGCAGTTGTTTTACTTTGTGGAGAGCTTTAGAATTCAAACTTCTCTAATCTTCATTTTCAAGGATGTCCTTCAGACCTACAAGAATACTTGAGTCTGAGAGGTTTTATCCGGAAAATATGATTTAAATGATTCATATGGCATTCACAAGGAAATGATGTCCCCGGTAGGGTTTTGTTTTTGTATCATAACATATCTCAACTTTTCATTAGCGCTAATACTGCCTTTCATTTTTAAACAAAACAGCCACAATGCAATAATGCATTATAAGATTTAGAGATTTATTATTCACACCTTAAAGTTTGCTTTGATTGTTCGGTATTTACGCTTTATCAGTGCGTGCACTTTGTAACATTTTATTTCCCAAGTGTAAGAGTCTCTTTAACACATGTTTATTTTATTATAAATAAATCTGATTCATTCATTCATTTTCTTTTCAGCTTAGTCCCTTTATTAATCAGGGGTTGCCACAGCGGAATGAACCGCCAACTTATCCAGCATATGTTTTTACACAGCAGATGCCCTTCCAGCTGCAACCCATCTCTGGGAAACATCCAAACACACTCAATACATTATGGAACATTTAGCCTACCCAATTCACCTGTACCGAATGACTTTGGACTGTGGGGGAAACCGGAGCACCCGGAGGAAACCCACGCGAACGCAGGAAGAACATGCAAACTCCACACAAAAACCAGCAACCTTCTTGCTTTGAGGCGAGAGCACTACCTACTGTGCCACTGCGTCGCCTAAATAGATCAGATATTTTGTTAAATATTTAGTTTTTTGACTATTAAAATGATTTGCCTTAGTAATTCTTAGGTCTCATGTGGGACCTGTTTGTTGTTTGTGTTTTGTGATTTGCGGAGCCTGCATGATTGCAGATTGGTGGGTGGGTCATCTCACCTGAGACCCATTATGTAGTGCCTATTAAGAATCCAACATTCTTTCTGAGAATGAGCTTGATTAGCCGGACGTCCCTGCCTGGCATTTTGGATTTATTTTAGTTTGTTTTGGATCATGAACTCAGTTCACTACCATACACATGCTTTTCACTTCTGACTTCCATTTATGCTGACTTTGATTACTTTAAATATTTTGTTAGTTATGTTTTTGTTGATAAATCATTTCTCTTTTCAATTTACCTGGTATGTATTGTCTCTCTAATGTTGAGCCGGTTGAAAAAGAAATGTTGGTCAATTAAAATAAAGTGGTTAAATAAAAAACCTCTAATATTCCTAAATGTATTGTTAAATTATATTCAAGATTATCAATACTGAATGATATGAAACATGATCTTGTTATATATTTTTGCAATATCGCCCAGCCCTCCTTCAAATACAGTACTCATAGCCTCTGCTTAAACTCAACTCATCATGTTTCCTGTAGCAGCTAAGACACAATACAAGAAAATACTGTGTAACATTGGATTCACCCGCCAGCACTTAGTAATAAAATGTCACCAAATCACAGTTTGAAATGCAATTTAGTCAAGTTAGTGAACTGGTAAAGTGCCTGAATGCTTTGCGAGTTTCTTGATGTGGTATTTACAGTATACAGCATCCATATGTCATGCAAAATATGCAAGTAAATGCCATATGGTGCCTTGGAGGATGGGTGGAGAGAGTAACAGAGAGCAAGACGGCTGTAAAGGACACAGGATGAGGAAGAAGCACGGAGAGTGAGGATGTGTGACAGGAACGGAGCCAAAAAGAGAGCTGGCAGACAGAGAGAGAGAGAGAGGATAACAGACAGCGGTTGAGTCAAACGCTGGCAGAGGAGACAAAGAATCAGATGGAGGGAAACAAAGACACACATTTGCCCTTGACATTCCTTCATCTCAGGTCTGGTGCCGCGTGCTGACGGAGTGTGATTTAACTAGGCCACCGTTTCACGCTCAGACACACTGATCGACAGGAGGAGAAAACCGACGTGTCCTGTCCTCAGCTGTTGAATAGAAGAGACTATCACCTTCAGGTATGAGAGACTGACCTGCTGTATACACATTACAGAGCTTTATTATTAAGCCAAATGCTGAAAATCACATACTTCTATACTATATAGTATGATAAAAACAATACTTGAGTCGAGTAGTATGTCTGAATTCATCGAATTTGAAAAACAATACGCGAGAAGTACCTACTACTTCAGGTGAGATTTTGAAGTGCGCATCCAATGAACGCTATGCTATCTCATAATGCACCGTGAGAGAATTCATGAATGAATTCTTTGCGCTGTCGCCACTGGCTCGCATTGGTAGAGCTACGCATCGATGAATTTGCTCTTCAGTGTTTGAACTCTCAGTAATGATTAAATCACACTGAACTGAGCTAAACTGAACTGAACTGAACTTAAACACTAAAAACTGAACTACACTGTTCCAGTTACTATGACCATTTATGTGAAGCTGCTTTGACACAATCTACATTGTAAAAGCGCTATACAAATACAGCTGAATTGAATTGAATTGAATGAATGAGAGTAAAGCGACACAGCTGACGCAGACAGGTCACGTGATGATAACGAATGCCGGAAGTAGTACATCCGAGTTCCATTCATTGGAGTCCACAGTCATCCCGTATAGAATGTACTTTTCTAAAGGTCATGTACTGAATTGCAATTTAAATGTAGTATATACTAAATAGTAGGCCATTTTGGTCACAGCCAAAGTCTCTTTTAGAACAATCAGTTCAACAGGAGCAAGCTAGATTTGCTCTTAACATCAGAGGGAACCGATGAATCTAATATACCTCAACACACTTTACTAAGCTAATTACTGGCAACGAGGTACTGTAGTTTAATAATGACCTCCATTTACTTCAGCATATGTAAATAAACACATTTTTGCATTCCCAGGAAAAACGGGAGAGTTGGCAGGTATGATCCTGACCCATAAGGTATGCACTTACATAGTCATAGTCATAGACTATGTAAGTGTATACCTTAAAGGCAGGGCCGGAGTGGGACTCATTTTCAGCCCTGGAGTTTGAAGCCAGACCGGCCCACTTCAGTTCACGACTGATTCCAATTCAGTTTTTAATGACACTATCGTGTCTTTTTCATGAAAACAGCTGCTCTAGAAATTCAAATGTTCAACAGCCCTAACAGTATTATATGTTTTAACAATAAAAATGGAAAAAAAAAATTATAATAATTTTTTCAAGTGAGATTTGAATCCGGGTCGGTGGCGTGGATACACAATGTGCTTACCACTAGTCTACAATAGCGCTATTACAGCAGGAATAAAAAATAAGTATTGATCTGTGACCCGTGAGTGATGGCTTACTCCTTTTCTCCCCTTTTTAGATATCTGATCAAGTTATGTCAGATTTATTAATGTAGTGAATCATCTGATTTTCATTGAGCAGGTGTATTATACATTAATATTAATTATTCGAATTCTTATATTCACTAAGGTGCCACTGTTTGGGGTCGAATCATGATAGTTACATCATCATTAACGTTAGTTAACCTGCAGGCTACATTTTGCTCACGGGGCTGCGAGAAAATAAAAAAAAGAGCAGCGCTGCGGCAAAATAATGAATAAAAAGAGTGAAGCTATGGTCAAATAAATAAATAGATGAAAAAAGTGTGACTGCTGAGAGTGCAAGCAGCTAGGGACACCGGCCCTCGCGGTCAAAAAACAGACCGGCCCACCGGGAATTCTTCCGGTCCTCCTGATTAGCCAATCCGGGCCTGCTTAAAGGTCAGGATCATAACTGCCAACACTCCAGTTTTTCCTGGGAATGACCCGTATTTCACACCCATCTCCTGTTTAGTTTTTTCTCCTGGAAAATTACCATAATTTCACCACCCAACCCCCCGCCCCAGCCCTCAACTTTGGTATAGTACCCGATTGCACCACCTGAAAACCAGTTCATGGCACAGTTATTAACACCACATAGACCTCCCGGTTCTCAACTTTGTTCCTCAAACCACTACCACGTAACCCATTCGTCAACCAGCCCCTCACGATTGTAGCTGACGCTGATTTGTCAGCTTGTATTTTTGTTTATTGTTTTGTATTTCATTATTTGAATGTGTTTTGGTATATGTTTATGTTACTATTTTTTTTGTTTCAGGTTGGCTTGAGGGGGAGGTCACATGATTATCTTTGTTGATTTAACCTGCGAGAGTTTGTATGGTCACTCAGCATAGTGAGATCTCAATACAAGCACCTGTTAAATGCTCCTGCTTATTCTACAGCTGGTTATCAGGCCAACACGGTAAACTAAACATTGTTTTATATATTATTTGTTTATTTTGATGTCCTTTGTGTTTGTGTGAAACATTTGGTTTGTTTATTTGTTTATCTTTTAGTTTTCAAGGTGTTCAATAAAGGAAATGCATACGGACATCAGTGTTTGGAAGCGTGGACTGTTTTAATAGACGGTGGGTAGTTACATCGATGTTCTGGAAATTTGTAGACAAATGTTGGCAGGTATGGTCACACCAAGTCAATGCCGAACAACTAGCCCAAACGAAACCCAACTGTGTTGTTGACTAGCATTGGATTGCATCTGGAAAAAAGCTGTGTGTGAACATACCAAACAAACAAAAGTCGAATAAAACAAAAGCTGCATTCTGCACCGAAGGGGGCAGTATCTGTTTTCTCGTTCTGCAAAGGGAAACCAAACTTACAACACACAGAGATAAAGCGAAATCAAAGCAGCGAATCAATTCAATAATCAATCAATTGTGAATAATTAAGTATTGAGATTAATTATTGAGAGACAGAATGTAATACTAAATATAATATTCAGTCATTCATTTTCTTTTCGGCTTAGTCTCTTTATTAATTAGGGGTCGCCACAGTGGAATGAACCACCAACTTATCCAGCATATGTTTTACGCGGTGTATTACCCTTCCTGCTGCAACCAATCACTGGGAAAAATCCATCCACACTCATTTACACACATACACAATGGAAAAATTAGGTACTGAAGTTTTAAAACTTCCATTTCCGCTAACATTAAAGCGCCGCAGAGCACATTTATAAACGATTTACCATAGTGTTCACCAGATCGCTCGTCTGTGTTTGTACTCGGTAAACAGCGGAGGTTGAACTGATTACCTTCTCGGCCAATCACAGTCATTTCTGTTGAGCATGTGAACGCAATAGCAAATCAGCGCTGTTTTAAGAAAGCCATCAACAGTGCCTTAAATGTTAGAGGAAAATGGACGGTTTTTCTTTTAATTCAGTATTGTGACAAGTCTAATATAGTGAAAGAATCAGTTTATTAACTCAAGTTTGATAAATGCCATCTAAAACGTGTGTTTGGGGAAAAAAAAACGTTAGCTAACTAGTGCCATTTTCCTTAACTTAGCCAAAAATGAGGTCTGATATCCATTTTTATTTTCACCATTCATTCAGAACGGACCTTCGGGTCACTCGGAAGGCGGTGAAATGATAAATTTGTGTCACTTTCTCTTCGCTGATAAGATATACATCTAGGTACACAATGTTCCGATGTAACTCCCAACGATACTTCCGAGTTTCTTCCCACCACAGCCTCGATTTCGCTTTTAAAAATGGCAGCCGTGTGAAATGAGTCTATATGCATATCAACCATTTAATGAAAGGAATTGCATTCATACTCTGGGTTCAGGCTTGACTGTACATACAATTTACCTATATTTTTGTAATATAAAGTGAAGGGAAAGTGTTTGTGGTACAAGATTTTTGCAAGGAAATATTTTCCTCCCGTTCAGTTTTTTTTTCTTCCATCCATTTTTTTTTCTCCACCAACATGTCCCTTCCAATTATCCATAGAAATAGAAAAGTATGAATTTAAATAGTAAGAATATTTCAAAGTTTTAAAAAAAAGTTTTCAAATACTTACCGATCTAAATTATGAACAACATATTTTTTAGGCAACTATAATACATATACAAACTATTGGAAGGCTTTAAACAAGGCACATCTAGTTATATTTTAGAGTCATAAAAAAATTATTCACTATATGGTTTTGTCATGTCTATTGATGGTGTGCTGCATCAGATTAAGTGAAGTTTCATAAACTAATTTCGAGAGGAGCACGTGATATGATTGTGCACCGCTGGCCACTCATCCGTAATCAGTAATAATCCAATCAGAATGATCCTAGCTTAGTATAAATGGATCACTTTCTCCCCATTGAGGGAGAAATTTTGGAAGAATCCCCCCTTCCACCCCATCTCCTCCTTTTTCTCCCCTTCTAAAGGGGGAGCGATCGAGACCTACCTGATCTCGGTTCTCCTGATATGCTTCTAGACCGGGCGGGAGCCCTGGGCTCAAATATCTCCGAGCTCAGGGTTCTCTCCCGGGACAGCATGCCAAACCTGCTATAAGTGCCAAGCAAGTGGGAACTCTTAAAATGATTAAATGTTAATGATTATAAGTGCCTCTTTCCAGAAGTGCCACATAAAATACAGACAAACCAAAAAGAAGAAATCAGCTGTGAATAGACTTAAAGAACTGGAGAGTGGGTGGAAAAAAAAGTGAGAGCGTGATTACACAGTTGAATGAGACACAGAACGGAGGAGAAGAAAGGTACAGCCCACAGATGACACCAAAACTGGAGGCAGGAAGAGCAACCTTGGCAACACCACAATTCATAGACTGGGCGGATTTCTCAAGTCTTACAAGGAAAGTTCATCAGAAATGAAAATTCTGTCATTGTTTGCTCATCAAATCTGTTCAACATTCTGTATGCTGTGTAACGAAAGGAATACTTTTGCACATCGGTCATGAAATTTTACAAATACACATTTTTCCCTTACAGAAAAACTATGAGGTTCACATGTCTTAAAACATTTTCATCTGCAAAAAAGGTGGTCACATGACCATTTTTTCCCCAAATAAAAATCTTTAAACGCCATGATTAATGTGTTTTAACGTGATTTTAACACGTGACAGCACATGCAAAGCTCATGTGTTTGTTCTGTAAGGATTTTTCATCATCTTTAATGTTCCATTAATGACCATATGAATTTGATGTAGCAGACAGTTTTCATTTCAACATACTGTCATATATTAAAGTACACTATTCTTCAAAAGTTTGCTATCAGCATTTTTCTGCTCACGAAAACACAATAAAAATGTACAACTGTTAAATATTCTTACAATTTAAAATATCCTTAAAATATTAGTCAAAACGTACTTGTATTTGTAGCAAAGCTAAACAGAAGTATTAATAATAATAATAATATCAACAATAATGATAATAACATACATTGCTTACTGATCTCAGACAATTGAATTTTAGTGTACTTTGAATGGTTATCTTTATAAACAGCCCAAAGAACTCAATAAATAATCTATAAATGCCACAATCTATTATTTATGCCTCTCCTTTCTAAAAAAATGAAGGTTCCAAAGGGGGATTTACAGCACAACCTTTTTCACTTAGGGTCATTTTAGAAGAATCTCGACACACTGGGGCTACAATAAAAATATTGAATGGATGAAGGCTTTAAGCTTATTTTCTCCGCATTACTGTAGATCATTAAAGGGATAGTTCACCCAAATTTGAAAATCTACTCCCTATTAACTCACCATCAAGTGGTTCCAAACATTTATAGCTTTCTTTCTTTTGCTAAAACACAAAAGGAGATATTTTGAAGAAAGTTGAAAACCTGTAACCATTGACTTACAGGTCAAAACAAATACTATGCAAGTAAATGGTTAAAGGTTTTCAGCGTTCTTCAAAATATCCTAGCTTCTGTTTAAAGATGCCCTAAAATCTGAGAACATTTCTGGGAAAATCTGGGTATTTTATGGAGTAACAAATGTGCTTATAAAACCATATCTGGAGATTTTTTTAACACTACCAAATCCATAAACCTACTATGTAAATGTCAGAAAACAATTAAACTTATTAAACCAATGCAGTATTTGACACCTAAAAGACGAAGGAAAGTCAAACGAGTTGGGAACAACTAAAAGGTGAATAAATGATTGCAGAATTTTCATTTTTGGATGAACTACGCCTATTAGGTCATTTTTCCTCAATCACAGAGCCTTACGTAATCAGTATAAGTTAATGTAACCATCCTAACCTGATTCTCCTCATGGGTCACCCGCATCTGTTCTTTGAGGATAGAAGTGCGCGCCGCCTCCTCTTTCCTCATTATGCGCTCTTTCTTCAGCTCGGGGCTCCAGAAGCTCTTGATGCTGTTGGTGGAGGATCCCAGCTTACTGTCCTTCAGGTCCAGCTCCCTCCGAAGGAGCTCATTTTCCCTCTGCATGTCCCGTAGCTGCGCTTGGAGTTCCAGAAGTTCCCCACCGCCACCCCGGACCACCTGACGCAGCAGGGCTGATGGTGTCCCTTGGTGGTGGAGCAGAGACAGAGAGCCCAGGTCTCCATAAGACTGAAGGTCTGCATGCGGGATTCCCACCGTGGCGATATTAGGGGTGCTTCCCATCGCTGTGACCCGACCGCCATACATGGCACGACTCGTGGCCCGACCGAGTGTCATGGTGCCTTTAGGGTAGGTCGCCGTGGACCCAACGCCTTCATGGTCGCTTAGGTACATTGGGCCAGATGTGGCGTAGGCAGCATTGAGAGACTGGATGTTTTCCATGGATAAGGTTTTTCCACCCGAACTGCTGCTGTTGGCTCGACGGTGGCCCAATCGAGGAGAACGGGGCAGCCGCGGGGAACGAGCGGGACTGCCCTCGATGTGGCCGACGGCACGTGCGCTGCCATACATCTCCCAAAGTTATGAAACAAGGAGAGTCTGGTGTTCGTGAGAAAAGTCCCTTCGCTGATTGACAAGGGGGTTTAGTGCATCCTAGAGAGAAGAGAAAAGAAATCAACGTTTAATAAATAATAAATAAAGAATTGCACACCAGTGCAAAGATAGTGTTTGCATATGAGTTAAAGGAGGCCTAAAAACTGAATATTGAGCTACTGATTAGGGCTGCATGATATTGGAAAAATTTGTGACATGCTATATTGATGTTGAGTGTTGAGATAGCTATATTTCGTTTTTTTCTTTTTTATGATTTCCACAGCTCCTAGTACACCGTTTGAACCACTTTCCCAAATGTTCATTGCCAGTATTAGCCAGTTGTAATGATTTGTTTTGGGTTCATTTTGAATTTGAATTTCCACAACCAGCGCAGAGCCATGTGGATCGCAGAGAGCCTGGATTGAATCCCCCCAGATCTAGCTATATTTTTTTACGATATAATTAACTTTAAAAAGCCCTATTTCATCAGAAATTTATAAAATGATTTATTTAATGATTTTACTAAAATAAAGAGCCAAATGATTTCCTTCTGAGCTAATTAAATCTAAAAAAAAAAAAAACATTTACGCTTTAAAACATCACAAATGACTAAAACCTTTGGCGGAAACTCTGATCCTTAATGGCGTTAGTATTTTTTTTAACAGCACCTCCTGGAGAGGTGGGGATGAAGATAGTAGAGGCCCCATCTGATTGGACAAAGGAACAAAATAAATAAAGAATTACACACAAATGCAAAGATGGTGTTTGAGATAAAGGAAACCTAAAAACTGAATATTGAAGTACTGATTAGGGCTGCATGATACTGGGAAAATATGCGACACACTATATTGTTGTTGAGTGTTGCGATAGCTATATTTCTTTTTTTTCTTATGATTTCCATGACTCTTAAGTATGCTGGTCGAACCACTTTTCCAATTGTTCATTGCCAGTATTAGCCAGTTGTAATGGTTTGTTTTGGGTGCATTTTGAATTTCCACAACCTGCGCAGAGCCACGGGGATCGCAGAGAGTCTGGATTGACTCTAGATCTCCCTAGATCCAGCTATATTTCTTACGATATAACTATCTTTAAAAAGCCCTATTTTTATCAGGAATTTATAAAAATCATTTATTTGTGTAATAATCTTACTAAACTAAAGAGCCAATAGATGTTCTTTTGAGCTACAGTAATTAAATAAAAAAAATACCATTTAGTCCTCAAAACATCATAATACATGACTGAAAAAAAAGAACGGAAATTCTGATTCTGATTGGAATTAGCATTTATTTTCAGCTTTAAGTTCACCTAACATCACCTACTGGAGAGGTGGGGATGAAGGCCCCATCAAGTTGGTCAGATTTGGATAAACAATCTATGCAAGCAACACATACAATGTAACAAGCAACACATAAAAGGTGGGACAGTGGCTCCGGATGCTCCTGTTTCCCCCATAGTCCAAAGATAGCAGTATAAATTGGACAAACTAAATTGGCTATAGACTATGAGTATGTGAATGAAAGAGTGTATGAGTGGTTTCCAGTGCTGGGTTACATTTTACAGCCCTAGTATACTGAAAGCAAATAGGGAGCGGTTGCCAGAAATTTACTGTCAAAAACAGTGTTTTGGGATTGCATTGGTGCATTGCACTTCTTTTATTAAGTGATAAAATGTTAAACTGCTAAGCTATTTACCTAAAACTGGCTGCAACAAAGCATCTTGTTAGGAGTGCAGAGGGAATTCTGCTGGCACAGACAAATCATTATTGGATACATTGTAAATTAAAAGTTAAAGTGTATTCAGATTAGTGGAAAAAAAAGGAAGAGGTTCATAGTGGTGGATATGCAGTGCTCAGATGGTGGAACATTTTCATGGATTTCTGGAGCTGTTGAGCCATTTGGTCAAATTGGCAAGAGGTAATGCAATATGACTTTTGATGATGGAATTGATTGCCTTGCTCTACAATGTATTTGGGCAATTTAGCTGCTCATTTAATGCTGGAATACTAGTACCTAACACGAAAGTGGCTCCAACAGTGACTGAATGATTGGCCACTGTGACCAATATCCAAAACATGAAGAGAATGCATTTCAAGTCAATTCATTCATTTTCTTTCAGCTTAGTTTCTGATTTATGGAGTGGAATGAATGCTCTTCCAGCCACAACCTAGTACTGGGAAACACACACTCTCACTTTTACACACACACTCATACATTCATTCATTCATTTTCTTTTTGACTTAGTCCCAGGGGGTCGCCACTGCGGAATGAACCGCCAACTCATCCAGCATATGTTTTACACAGCGGATGCGTTTCCAGCTGCAACCCAACGCCGGGAAACACTCATGCACCACATTCACACCATTCACACACATACACTACAGCCAATTTAGTTTATTCAATTCACCTATACCTAAACCACGGTTTTGGACTGTGGGGTAAAACCGGAGCACCCGGAGGAAACCCATGCCAACATGGGGAGAACACAGAACTCCACACAGAACTGCCAACTGGTCCAGCCGGAACTCAAACTAGCAACCTTCTTGCTTTAAGGCGACAAAGTTAACCACTAAGCCACCATGCCGCTCCTCAAGTCACTAATTTCCACTAAACAAGATACATTTTTAACCCTGCTACAATATGAAAACAACACAAAAAGGCTCAAAATCAAACAGTTCATGCATTGATTCTTTTTTTTTTCTCCTTAGTCCCTTTATTAATCCAGCGGATGCCCTTCCAGCCCAACACTAGGAAACACCCATACACTCATACATTCACACACATACACTACGGCCAATTTAGTTGATTGAATTCACCTATACTGCATGTCTTTGGACTGTGTGAGAAACCGGAGGAAACCCATGCCAAAATGGGGAAAACATGCAAACTCCACACAGAAATGCCAACTGACCCAGCCTCGAATCAGCAACCTTCTTGCTGTGAGGCGATCATGCTACCCACTGCGCCACCATGTCACCCAATCAAACAGTTTTCACACATGACCAGTAATAATCAGCTTAAACTAGCTCAAGACCAGTAAGAACCAGCTTAAACCAGCTCATGACTAACAAAAAACAACTTGAGTCAGCTTATAACTTGTAAGAACCAGCTTAAATCATCTCACAATGACCAACAATAGCCTTTTTAAACCAGCTCAGTAAGAAATTAGACCAGTAAGAACCAACTTAAACCAGCCAATAACAAACAATAACCAGCTCAAGACCAGTAAGAACCATCTTAAACCAGCTCATGATCAACACGAATCAGTTTAAACCAGCTCATAGCCAGTAAGAACTAGCTTAAACCAGCTTAAACCAGCTCAGGACCAGATTAAACCAGCTCATGACCAACAAGAACCAGCTCAAGATGAGTAACAACCAGCCTAAACCATTTCAGTGCAAGAAAGAACCAGCTTAAACCAGCAAGAGCTAGGTTACACCAGCACATGACCAGTAAAAATAATCTTAAATTAGCTCAGGACAAATAAGAGCCAGCTCATGACAATGGAAATGTTAATTAATCCCATGCTAAAATCTCATCATTTATAAATGTTTAACGAACTCTTTAAAAATGAGCACTGACAAAGATACATTTTCGAGGCAATTAATATTTCAGAGCTCTGCACATCTCTTTCATTTTACAACAGCCTAGATTCTAATCGAAAAGCAAAGACTAATTCAGTTGCTGTGAGACATTGCGAAACATAATGAGATATTTTGTTCGCGTTCATTTAGGAGAAACCGTTACTTCCTCTGCAGTTCAAGATAACGTCAGCGCCTATTCTTTAGGAAGATGAGTCAAAATGAAAAGTGGCCCCGCAGTTTTCCTCCGAGGTGGGGACCACTTGCTGCTCGCGGGGATGACGCTGATGCTGTGGAGAGGGTTGCTATGGCAACAGTGAGTGAGATGATGAAGGAGAGCGCACCTGTTTTCACTCGGATGAAAAGTGAGGATGTGTGGGCATTCATAGGCGGAAGTGCGAAATGTACATTTATGCTGACATTAAACGAAGCTGGCCTGCAGATGGCCTGGTCATCTGTGCTCTTCCGTGCCAGACAAAGGACGTTTCCAGTCCTCATCTTTCCGGCCAGAGAACATACTGTATATAGCATGCCATACTGGACAAACAAACTGAAACAGAGGGAGAAGACTGGATGCAAATGCCAAAATTTGTACATTTTCTAGTACTTGTGTGGAAGACATGTTGTTTTCTGGATGGTTGCATTTGGTTTGAGATAAAAGAGCTCATCACCAATGATAAAAACTGCTGAAAAGTGGACTTTTACATTAAAAAGTATTAACAACCTGGTTCAGACATGGGCTTTTTCATTAAAGGCAATATTTATTTCCCTTGTATTGATTTTCAAGGTCATTTTGTATCTTCACAGGAGCAATTTTCATAATTACCTTAATAATTGTATCTGTGTTGTCTTTATTGTCAAATATTCATTTTCTTTTCAGCTTAGTCCCTTTATTAATCAGGGGTTACCACAGCGGAATGAACCGGCAACTTATCCAGCATATGTTTTTACACAGCAGATGCCCTTTCAGCCGCAGCTTATCACTGGGAAACACCCATACACTCTTGCATTCACACACATTCACTATGGCCAATTAAGCTTATTCAACTCACCTGTAGCGCATGTCTTTGAATGGTGAGGGAAACCAGAGAACCCGGAGGAAACCCATGCAAACAACAGGAGAACTACACACAGAAATGCCAACTGACCCAGCCGGGGCTCGAACCAGCAACCTTCTTGCTGTGAGGTGATCGTGCTACCGACTGCACCACCATGACACCAGATGTCATATAATTCAATGTTAACCAGTTACTTAAATGAGTTAGAACACGAAAAGTGTCACGACTTGCTTTCTCACAAAGCCACAGGATCGCAGAGATTATCAAAATACGTATTTATTTACATAACACTCACTGGAAACACTGAAACATCAACACACAGGAATTATGGGGTAACGACAACATGGAATGGCGTACAATACTGGACCAGGAACGAACTAAACACAGAGACTGCTCTAACTGATTACATACAGGGGTGAGACACAGGTGGAAACACTGAACACTAACAAACAGCGGGAAAACAGAACAAAGGAATCACATGATGCAAACAGCCCTGCTGAAAAATCCAGCTTAAACCAGCCTAGGCTGGTTAGCTGGTTTTAGCTGGTCGACCAGGCTGGTTTTAGAGGGGTTTTGGCCACTTCCAGGCTGGTTTCCAGCCATTTCCAGCTTGGTCTTTGCTGGTCAGGCTGGGAGATGACCAGTTAAAACCAGCTTGACCAGCCTAGCCAAGCTGGGAGTCCAGCCAAACCAGCTATGTCCAGGCTGGTCAAGCTGGTTTTAGCTGGATTTGGCTGGTCATTTTCCAGTCTGAACAGCTAAGACCAGGCTGGAAATGGCTGGAAACCAGCCTGGAAGTGGCCAAAACCCCTCTAAAACTAGCCTGGTCGACCAGCTAAAACCAGCCAACCAGCCTAGGCTGGTTTAAGCTGGATTTTACAGCAGGGAGAAGTACTTGGAACAACACAGACCCCGACAATAGAGTGGAGGAACTATCACGTCACTTTGTAGGCTAATCGGCTGCTAGCATAAAACTGGTTCCCTCTATAAAATCCCTATAGGATTTTCCCATAGGCTTTTTGAAGATTGCAAATAATAAGCTCTGTGTTCAAACACAGTTCATTACACTTACACATTTTGTCCAGCTGGATAATCCTCACATGAAAATACAACTTTGAGCACATTTGGATCTTAAATGCAAACGCAAGAACTGAAAAGCTAACATTAGGCTATAAACGGACTACAGTGCCGTCAGGGCGCTCGCCTGTGACGTCAACACCACCCTGCTACAGACAACTTTTCAAGCTTATTTTTAGAAATATGGTCCATGTCAAAGTTTTACTCTCTCTGTTAATGATATTGTAATCCACGCTACATATTATAAACAAATAAATACGCAATAACCACATAGACCTACGTGCCTTTTGGATAATTTTTACGTGGGGAATACATCTGTTTTGCTTTACAGTTTTTGTTAAAGTTTTAAAATTGTATGTATAAATGCGCCTACATATCATAAGACATATTTAAATGTCATCGCTCGCGTGCACACATCCTGCTTACCTTAACAGACGACAGAAATGAGGAGCGAGGGACAAGTCTATCAAATTTAAATTTTCAATCAAATCAAATGCCTACAAGTTCCATCATGGACACAAAACAACATTCAATACACTTTTTATGTCATGAAGTACAGCGAAAAGCAGCCTATACATTCACATCTCCTATACATTTTTTGAAGGAGTGTAAATATTGCGGTTATGACAGTTAAATGTGTTCAGATGAAGAAAAACCCGACAAAAATCACTTGATCACGTTAAAATTACAGTTAATATGTATGTATTTTTACACATTTATTTACACGTTTGCATTACGGAGAGCAGGAAAGAGGCAGGCTGAACTGGTAAGCAGTAGGCTATCTTCATAATTTTGTTTAATTAAAATAAATGATCAACAAATTAAGCTGTCTCGACGGTCTAAAGACACTTGACAAGTAAAGAAATGATCTACACTCAATATGAATTCCCAATTAGAAAAATACTACAAACTATAAAATACTATTCATGAAAATACTCAGACAAATCCACATACCAATGCTAGCGAGCTGCGCTCAACACCAGTTCAGCTCGATGATGTATAATGTCTCTGACACCACCCGTAGTCCCATTAAGCAACTTGATAGCAACCGTCTTTTTAAAGAAGCATAACTGATTTAAAAAATCCAGAGTGTGATGTAACTGATGTGTTTTATGTCGTAATATAAAACATGAAAATATCTTGAGTTTGTGTCAGCCATGGACCTTATTTAAGGGATTTTACTGAAACCCCATTTAAAAAACCCATTGACTTTGGGACGAGGGAACTGGAACTGCTAAAATGCTAACTCGCTTCACGGGTTTTTGCATACAAATCGACATCATAGTTTCTCCACTCTATAAGCTGTTACCAAACTGTTCAATACTGTGTGCAAATAGTAAATTTTTAAAAAGGAAATCATTACAGGGTACAGCTATGATGAAATATATAATTATTGTAGCTCTTGATGTTGTAATAGATACAATGAATTACACAAATTCTTTCGTTGCACTAGTACATTTTTGACGAAAGCAAAAAACTAGATTGTATAGGGCAAAAAGACTGTTTTTTCATGCCAAAAATCATTACAATATTAGGTGAAGATCATAAAGATATTTTGGAAATTTCTCACTGTAAATAAAAACAAAACTTAATTGAAATAACTTTAAACATGATATTCTCAGTATTTAGATCATTTAAAGGCACATATTTTACCCCTTTTTCAAGAGTTAATTTTTCTCGTCTCTAGAATGTGTTTGTAAAGTTTCACCTCAAAACACCCATCAGATTATTTATTATATCTTTCAGAATATTAGAATTTTCTGCTTTGAACACTCGCTTCAAGAAACGACTAAAAACTCAACTATTTAGTCTCCACTTTCCTTCCTAATCTGCAATTGCCGCTCTGGCTCCTCCGCTAACTATACTCAAAAAAAAAAAAAAAAATTCCTTACATTATTAATGCTTTGCTTCTTACAATTTACACACCTGAAACTTGCCTTACGGCACTTATTCATTGTTGCTCTTATAGTTGTGTAAATTGCATTTTCCTCATTTGTAAGTCGCTTTGGATAAAAACGTCTGCTAAATGACTAAATGTAAATGAACACAATGTAGCTGTTTTTATTGTCTGTGCTTTTAACAGTAGTTCCCCCTTCCCACCATTCCCACGTGCCTGTTAGAGTGTGCCTCAATCTCTGCCTCAGCTACTTCCGATAAACAGCACAGTGACCGACATTAGAGAAGCTGATCTCACGTAACGTCTGTGAGAAATACTACAGTAAGAACTTTACCAATGATTATTTGATGTATTTGTGGAGTTACAAAGAGGAGTCACACACAATGTCGTTCATGCAAGTACGCGCGCAAATTTCAATAAAGAGACTTATTGTCTTTATATCACTTTTTATATCACAAACAGTTTACAAAAGAAGATTTTCACCATAGGTGCCGTTTAAACATCAGATTCCAGTTGTATCTTAGACAAATATTGTCCTATCCTACAAAACCTACAAAAAAATGTATTAATGAAAAGCAAATTTATTTATTAATTTTTTTTGTTAAAACAATTTCTGACTTTACAGACAAAACATGCCGCTTCATAATAACGCAAGTTATGTAAAATAGTTTTACATTGTTAACTTTATTGTTTTGATGCAGAATTCAGTCAGTGAAACTTAACAAAACTTGCTCGATGCTGAAAATATCCAGCTTACAAAAAAAATCTGATGCATGAATCTTGACTTAATGACACAGACCGACATTACTTTTTAATGGTGACTGCCATAATAGTTAACCAGTAAACAGTAAACCAAATATATATCTAATTCAATTACATCTAATTTATTACTCACACTTGGTTAAGTTTTCAGTGGTTTTAAGGAATATTAAGTGTATTCTGACCTACAGTAACCAATTTTGGCTTTTTCTGCGGTTCTCAATCACCTTTTTGATATCAAACAAGCGGTGACAACTTTGCATTCCTACGCCAATAAATGGATGACCATGAAAGACTGCACTAATTTATTATTTAACTGTTTAACTTCCATGTGCAAGCAAGTGTACAAAAAAATACAATCTATGCAGCAACATTGTATTACTTTTAGGCTACATGTTGATACAAACACCTATTTTACAGGAAAAAAAATTGTGAACACTTACAATGACTACGTTTACATGGACAACAATAATTTATTGCAATTAAGACAATACTTTGATTAAGAGTCTACCATCAACAGCGATTTTGAATAATTTAATTTAAATATCAACTTAGATAAATGGCTTTGGGAGCAAGTAAGTTTTTTAATTATTAAAATGATTTAAGATGCATATCAGGGAAAACCACCTAGTAAATCTGGTTTTGTTGTCCTTCAGGGGGATCAAGCATTAATTAGAGGGGTCAGACCCCCTCAAATCTCTTCTAGTTTGCTTTTGAAAACACTATCGGTTGGGTTTAGGGAATGAAGTACGTAGGTCAGTAAATAACAGATGGATCTAATGATGTGTAAATGACACATGGATGGATATGAGAAGGAAATGTAAATGGCACATACTGTACAATAAGCAAACGTTAGTCAGTAATGTTTTTGAGACTGGCAGAAATGTGCACAGCAGCCTTTAGTGGATTAACGAGAAATAGCACACATAAGAAAACATGGCCTAGTAACTTTTTTGAGACTGTCAGAAATGTACATGGCAGCCTCTAGGGGATTTGTAAAAACAAATACAGCAAGCAGATGTAGCCCAGGCACCTATTTCACAGGTCCCACAATGTAGCCCTGGGCACATATCACCAATGAACATGAGTTGCTTAAAACTTGGCATGAGTTACTGTATGATAGAGATTTTTGCCTCAGGAAACACTACTAATTAAACTGGGCTTCCTGAAACTTCATTTCTAAAACCAAGGTCATGGGTTTGATGTCCAGGAAACACATGATAGATACACTTGTAAGTCGCTTTAGATAAAATCTAATCTATGCCAGCAGCAAGCGTATGAAGCTTTTAGGTCTCCATGGACGTAACTCAAAGAGACTGAGCTGGAAATGTCAGCAGAGTTAAATGAGAACTAAATGGCAGAAAGCGCTTTTTTGGTCAGTAATATATAGAAGGCAGCTGCTCTCCAGCATAAATGGCTTAATCAAGGTGGCGGGATGAATATCACGAGCCACTGACTCTCGCTGCCACCCACTCTGACGCTGACAACAGTGTGTTCACAGAGGCACAAAGGGCAAATTACCCAGACTTCAATAACACGACACGCTCAGAGAGAATCTGGCCAAGCCATACATCTGTTGCGTTAAATGCAGTTTAGCCAAGACAGTTTAAATCCAAAAAAATTTATAAAATTGAAGTCAATTATTTCTATGAATACTCACATTTTTACAGACCTCATCATTACCCTGGGGAAATATTTTACTCACTAGTCCATCATCTAAAATCAATTCATGCCACTTTTCAGCATACTTCATTGGAATAAATAAAATTAAATAAAAATGTAAAAAATTAAATTAAATAAAAAAAAATATTAAAAATAAAATAATATAAAATAAAACAAAAATAAAATTAAATAAAACAAAAAAAAATCTGTACTATTCTTTTATAAATGTACAAATTTTACATAAAAAACTATAACCAAATATCACCCCTTTACACAAATAAAATTAAATCCTTATCTTACAATAAGGGTTTATTTAGGTAAATTTGCTGTGCTAAAATAAATAAATCAATAAAATAAATCAAGCACAAATTATATGACTATGCTTTAAAAAAGCATTCAGTCTGCTTCAATTTGACAAATAATCCAATGTATTGTCTTTTATCTTTACGTTTTTGTGAAATCAATAGCAATTTCTGATGATTTCTGCATATATCAGTGCATAAGAAAGCATATTCACAAATTCCTATGCAAAATTCATATACAATTTCCAAGCATTAAAATATGTGATTAAATATCCTGCTAAATTTACAATAAAAAGGCAGCTGAGGATACCAGAAGCTCGCTATATTGTCAGTATTATGGGGAGTGCTTTTTGGTACCTTATAATCATATAACAGAAAGGTATATATTAATATAAAAAAATAAGCAACATGAACTGCCAAAATTTTACCTCAAAATGTGCTGACAAGCACAATAATACTATAAAAGTAAAACAGAAATCATACGATAATTCAGAGTTCATTGTATGAGGCAAATTATTGACACTTCTGGTTATATCTTTTTTATTGTAAAATAAAAAGTGAAACACTGTAAACCTTTATTTCAGTAGATTTCTCTTCTCAGTTAATAATACTAATAATATCAATTCAATGAAATAAATCAAGCACAGATTATATGAGTAGCTATGCTTAAAAAATTCAGTCAGTCGGCTTCAAATTGACAAATATTGACTTCTATTTTTAAGTTTTTATGAAATTAATAGCAATATCTGAAGATTTCTGCATATTTCAAGTGCATAAAAATATATATTCATTAATATGCAAAATTCATATACAATTTCCAGGCATTACATAAAGTACGTGAATAAATATCCTGCTAAATTTACCGTAAAAAGGAAGCTGAGGATACCAGAAGCTCGTTATGGTTCCAGTATTATGGGACTGCTTTTTGGTAATCATATATCAGAAAGTTATATATTCTAATATTATATTAAATAACTATATTATTTCACCAAGCTACCTGAACTGACAAGATTTTTCCTCAGAATGTACTGATAGCCACTGTAATACTTTAAAAGTACATTAGAAATCATTTAATAATTCAGAGTTCATTGTACGAGATAAATTATTGATACTTAGGGTTAGATAATATCTTTAGGGTAGTATCTTTAATATGTAAAATAATACATTGTAAATCTCTATTTAAGTATAATTCTCATCTCAGTTAATCTTAGTAACAGGCCTACTGATAATATCAGTTGAATGGATTTTAAAGAGTGACAGTTCAAACTACACAACCACTGTTAACAGATGCCTGTAGGTCACACTGTGACAAAAATAATGTCCCTTATTTTTTTATTATTTCCCAGAGACAATGTCCGAAAACCAATAAATTATTTGATATTTTAAAGACTAGACAGAACCCGCATGTAAAATCCCTCCCTCATCCAGAAGCCACTGGCTGTGCGCATAACAGCTGTTTTCTGATTGGCTTTTACCACTGTCAATCATCCCCCAAAAAATCACTCCTAGAGGCTGACAGGTCATACATGCCCATGTTTTTTCCTAAATGAGAAGAAATCGCTGAGAAAACCACCAAATGCTACGTGCATTTCAAAATGGAATGCACCAAAATCCACATCACAAAATTATAGGTGTATTCAAATAAAATACAGCTAAATAAACGTCAATCTAACGTTCACATCGAATTGTTCACGTTTAGACAATTAGACCGCACAAATAAATATCCATAAAGCAATATCAAGCGTTTACGAAGACACATTAACACTAAAACGAACAAAAACATTGAAGCAAAACTGACTGTTAATCCTAAAGCAAATGCATCTGAAACAGCATCGAGCGACGCTTCATCTCGTTCATACTACAGCGGATTTAAGCCCATTTTCCGTCATTCAGAAATAATATAATTAGCTCGAATCGATGAATCGGGCCTCATTTCGATTCCTTACTATAAACCCTGTCTTAGTGGGGTGAATGAAAGCCTATGGGTGTCGTTAAATCACGTTCCGTTACCTTTTCAGCGTCGTCGCCGCTCCATCACTGTGCGGGTCCCCCAGCATCAGCATCAGAGTCCCACGTCCTGCATTCACTCCAGTATCAGCATCCCGCGCTCTGATTGGACACACGTACACTAGCTCCGCCCCCGACACCATAAATGCACTTCAGATTTAAAGGGCCAGCGCACAAGAGGGACAAACTAGCCGCGTCGACCACATGAGGCGTTGTCATGTATGTATATGTATGTTGTGTCGGTTGATAAGCTCAATTTTAAGTCAATGTGGCCTGTAAGACAGAGTTAAAAAAAAGAGTTAAATCAAGGTTTATCGATATTATGACTAATACTAGCCGCGTCTCCCACCTGAGGCGTTGTCATGTATAGGCTAGGTAGTCTCAGTTGATAAGCTCAATTTAAAGTCCATGTAGCCTGTAAAGACATAATTAAAAGAATAGTTAATCAAGGTTAATCTATATTATAACTTCAATGTTTGTATGTATGTATGTATTTGTATATAACTTAGGCCCATCTAAAGTATTCTGGTTATATATATATATATATATATATATATATATATAAATAATAACATAGCCTGTTTGTGCATGTGTCATTATATGTATCATAAATAATATGATAAAATATTATATAACATTGCATATGAATAAAAAATACCTTCCATTTTGTTGAGATATACATACATAAGTACAAAAGTACATAAATATTCATTTTACATACAAATACATAATCAATTTACTCATGTAATATACACCATATTCGTAGTTGTACAAATGCCAAGTGGTAGCACTGGCATGGTAACAGGTTTTTGTAGATTTAGAGTACATATGCTTAATGAATTATATTGAATTAATTAACTTGTTTAGCCATTAAATGATGAAAAGCTCATTTGGTAAGAACCTCCTGTTCTCATTATATATTCTGTGAAGGTCATCTCTGAGAAGTTTGCATGAAGTTGAGTGATGAGCTCTTCGCTGTCTGCAGCCATGCCAATCATATGCAGCCAAGTGTGATCATGTGACCCCTCCTGTAATTGGCTTTGATGCCTCTGGTGCTTTGTGATTGGCTGAATGTCAGACTTTTTCCTCCAGCTCCTTCTCCAGACATGATGCTTCAGGGTGGACAGAGACGGATGAAGGTCTGTCTTTACACCGCTCTCCACTTTCACCATTAAAAAAAGACAAGGGTACATTTTTAAAAGATTATGACCAAAATGCATTCCTGCCTGAACATCAAAGGGATAGTTAACCCAGAAATGAAAATGTACTCACCATTTATTCATGCTCAAGTGGTGCTCAAGTGGTTCCAAACCAAGTTTCTTTCTTTGGTTGAACACAAAAGAAGAAATTTTGAAGAAAGCTCAAAACCACTGACTTGCATTGTAAGAAAACCAAATACCATGGAGGTCTATGGTTACAGGTTTTCATCGTTCTTCAGAATATCTTCTTTTGTGTTTAACTGAAGAAATAAGCTCATAAATGTTTGCAACAAGTAAAAGGTGAGTAAATGATTACATAATTCTCATTTTTGGGTGTTTGCAAGATCAGTTCAGATATCCATGCTGAAAAACACACACAATTTTACTTATTAAAATCAGTATATTTTAATGGTTTTCAGTGTGTTTTGGAGGTTATTTCATTAGTATTTATTATTTATTATTTAGTAACTGACAAAATATTACCATTAGCGACTCGAAGGACCATTATAGCTTCCATTAAAACCAATATAAATCCATTATAATCCTGACAGATTCCATGATAGTTTGATATATATATATATATATATATATATATATATATATATATATATATATATATATATATATATATATATATATATATATATATATAGCAGCGTATAATATACATTCTCTGATAAAAGTCTTGTTGCCTATCCAAGATTTGGAAACAGCAAATATTAACTTGATTTCTAGTTGATCATTTGGTATCAGAAGTGGCTTATATGAAAGGCAAAGGCCTCTAGATTACACTTATTTTACCAAAATAAAATAGGATCATGCCTTGATTTTATTTATTTAATTAGGACAGTAAGGTCTGACTTCGCTAAGACTAAAGTCTTGTCACTTAATATAAAGTCATGGTGTAGTGGAAACAGAGTTCATATTGTGTCTGACTCCCATGAGCTTGGAGGACTGCATCCACACATCACTGCAATGACTCAAATAACTCATTAATAAAGTCATCTGGCAAAGAAAGCGTTCTTGCAGGACTCCCATAGTTCATCAAGATTCTTTAGATTCATCTTGAATTACTCCTCCTTCATCTTACCCCAGGAAAGCTCAATAATGTTCATGTCTGGTGACTGGGCTGGCCAATCCTGGAGCACCTGCTGAAAATTTGCCCTCTCCTGTGGTTTGTAATGTAATGGGCAGCACAAATGTCTTTATACCTCAGGCTGTTGATGTTGTCATACACTCTGCAGATCTCTCACATGACCCCCATTCTGAATGTAACCCCAAACCATCACTTTTCTTCGCCAAACTTGGCTGATTTACATGAGAATCTTGGGTCCATGCGGGTTCCAGTAGGTCTTCTGCAGTATTTGTGATGATTGGGATGCAGTTCAACAGATGATTCATTGGAAAAATCTACCTTCTGCCACATTTGCAAATGATCAACAAGAAGTCAAGTTATTATTTGTTGCTCTTACAACTGTGATCAACGACAAGACTTTTGTCAGGTGTGTACTGCAGTATTTTAATTTAATTTTCATAATTACTTTTTTGGGAAGTTTTCAGATATGAAAAGTGTTTACAGCCTGTTGGTTTTTACATCTTTTTCTAAAATGTTCATTTCAATGTGACCCGTGCAGTTTACAGTACAGCAAATGCCTTGATTAGCCAGCATGACTCAATCTTACCAACAAGCTCTGTTAGTCCCATGCTGAAGTGAGTAATGTCTTATCACAAGGCTTTTATATGCTAGATGCCGTCCGGGTGCTGAGGGATTTTAGCCGGTGCTGACGATGAGCGGGTGTGACAGTGGGAGGACAAGTAAACACACACACACAGTTACACAAACACACATCAGCTGCCTCAAGTTCCTACAGAAGGCGGGTCGAGGCGACACACTTCACACTTGTTTTAGTTTATCTCTTCATCTCAGTGTGGAACAAATGCTCTATTGATCTTTATGCAAAGATACCACTGCGATGAAGTAGAGTTTTACACAGAAAAATGCTAAATATTGGTTTTAAAATCTCAGTGCAGCAGATTGCAATCTAAGAAAATGTCTCCATCTTTCCATTTCTGTTCAATGAATCCAGTGTTTTCATGCAAAACCATTATTTCCCCCATTATTTCCTTCACTGGGGACACTCATTACTGTACAAAATCAATTGCTGTCAGTGTTTGTGGCCTTTGGGGAAAGAATTTAATTATCGGACACAAAATATTGATTTAGTGGAAGACTGATTATAATTATTTGCATTTAAATCAAATTGTAGGCAGCCGCAGTCCATTTTAAAATGTAAAGTTATTCCACAATTCATGTCTTTCATAATTTCATATCAGTTTAGCTCACCGTAAAACCGCTGGTCCTTTTCGGACATCTAGAGGTCATGGCAGAAATTGCAGCTCTGAATTTTCATTATGTGAACTTGGACAATGTAGGCTACGTAAACCACATTTTTCAGTCACATATCGGCCCATAAACGGAATGTAAAAACAAATTAGACCAGAACAATAAGCATGTGATCTTCTGTTTCTGCACAATAATAAAAGAAGTATTAAATCTACACACAAATGGTGTTAAAGGATTAATAGAAAAAGCTTATTATTTACAGATGCTATATGTCAATGTGCACATACCTGTATATCACTTGCACATCCATTATCCAAGTAAAACCAAAGCTTCATGGTATATGGCAAGCCATTTAGACTTTTATTCATTCTCATATGTATTCTTGATATCAACAATTCAGTTCTTGATATCAAAATGGTAACTGCTGATATCAAAAACTGAACTGTTGATATCAAGAAAAATAAATTTTTGTTATCAACAATTTATTTTTTGACATTAACAATTATATTTTTGATATCAAGAATTGAATTTTCACTAGTTAAATGTCACCATAGGATATGACTGAAATTCAAATTTAATTGTTGATATCAATCATTGATTTTTTTTTTTTTGAAATACAATTTTTTATATCAATAACTTGTGGATATGAAAAATGTAATTGTTGATGGCAGGAATTACATTGTTGATATCAAGAAATACTTTTCAACTAGTGAGGATGTTCATTATTGATATCAACAATTGGTTTGTCGCTAGAGACAATGTTAATTTCTAATATCATAAATGTAATTTTTACTAGTGAAATTAGTCATTTTAGACATCATTAATTACTTCCCTAATAGCAAAAATACATTTTTAAATATCAGACATAATAAATGTACAATTGAAATATAATTCAAGAATTACATTTAAACTAGTGAAATTAAGTTCTTGATATCAGAAATTGACATTTTCACTTGTAACAATATAATTCAGTTTCTGAACTTGCTGATATCAAGAATACATATCCTGAGAATGAATAAAAGTCAGAACGGCTTGCTGTGCACAGTCGCCCTCTGGCGACTGGATGCAGTATATATATCTTAGCATTAAAAAGATTAAATTACACTTCCCAAATATACATTCAGCAACTTTAATTCGTTCTTACCGCATTGCTTTATGTTTAAGCGTTACTTTTTCCAATTACGCTACTTTGTGTTTTAAGTTAAGCTAGTTAGTGAAACAAAATGGGGTTTGTTATTTTTACGCTCTTGTGTTTGAAGAGACAAAACCAACAGGAAACAGCAGTTAGCCTATGAAATCATCTGATTTGTCTGCACAGGCTCTGCAATCCAACAGCATCTTGTGGACATATGAGGTAGGCCTAATATGTAGATGAGGTAAAAGTGCATGACTATTGGCCAGTGGTGTAAAGTAACTAATTACAAATACTCAAATTACAGTAACTGAGTAGTTTTTCTCAGGAATTGTAATTTACTAAGTAGTTTTCAAAATGTGTACTTTTACTTTCTCTTGAGTACATTTTTACTGCTGTATCTGTACTTTTACCCCACTACTTTCCTTCAACCTGCAGTCACTACTTTATTTTTTCTTGTCTATGGGGATTGGAAAAATCAGTCCTGTGATTCCTGTCCAATCAGATCACAAATAAAAGGCAAATCGCATCATAATGAACTACAACAAGACGTGGGCTATAAATATTTGCAGCAAACTGTTTGGGAGAATTAAAAGTGACCAAGAAGATGTCCAAAATCTTTACACGCAATTACCAAGAGACTGTTTAGATGCATAAGAAGATGATGGATGTTTACTGTATGATGACCGAAATTGCTTTAAACAGGCACAAGATGTGTGACAACATGATGTCAAATCGATGCTGTACCCTAACGTTATAGATGTTGCATTTTAGAAATGAACATCAGAATGATATCAGAACTCAACGTCCAACCTAAAATCAACCAAATATCAGCGTCTGATGATCTTACAGCTTGATGTTGTGTGGACGTTACAATTATGACGTCTATCAGATGTTGGATTTTGGTTGCCTTATCTAATGAATAAATGTCAGTATTTTTGATGTTAATATGACATTGGTGTAAGATGTTGGCTCGACGTTGAATTTTGGATACTTTTTAACAACCTAAAATCAACCAAACATCAATGTCATTTGTTGTCGTTATTAGACATCAAAATAACATATTCCTTAGACGCTGGCCGGACATTGAATTTTGGTCACCTGACATCACAACCTAAATCAAACCTAATATTAACGTCTTATGACGCTGTGTGCCTGCTGGGCAAAAACTAAATGCACTACAGAATGTTACGTTTACACACATCCACAAATTACATGTAAGCGCCTGAGCTTTTAACAGCGTAATACTCACTACTCTAGAGTACTTTTCTAAGGGCTTTATTTTATTCATACTTTGAGTAATATTTACAACAGATACTTTTACTCTACTTGCTCTACATTTGTAGGCAAGTTATGGTACTTTTACTTGAGTATGATTTTTCAGTACTCTTTCCACAACTGCTATTGACACATTGATTTTACAGTACAGAATGGCTCTTTTGGCATTATTCTGAACATTATATCTTTATTATATTATATCCTTATTATTATGACTTTAACATGATTCACATGCAATATAATCAAACTGTTTCTATTTCCTAAGACAAGAAAGTTTCATATATGTTCTCCCTGACATCATACAATGAAAAACACAGATAAAAGACACCAAGTAAACTGTCATTTTTTGACTTTATTCTTCTCCAGTCTGGAAACAATTTTCAGGTTCATTATTTTCATAATCACATTACATGACATGATGCACCAAAATTTATCTTTTAACAGGAATACATTGAAAAGAACACAATATTTCACAATGAATACTGGACTCACATTTAGCCCATTGCACTTACAACAGTGAGTGAATCTTCATTCGTGAGAGCGTTTTCCTGGAGTTTCATCTTGTTTTTTCCCCCGATTCCTGACTGAGTTCATATCACATCTGCTTATTCACTGAACCTTCTGTTTTTTTCTGGCACGGTCATGATGGAAGCCACTTACATAATTTCCATTGTATTCAGATTTAACAAACACAATATGTATAGAAACCCTACACAGACCAGATTGTACGTTTCTCGTTTTTTTTTTCCACTGTAGTCAACAGTCATTGAGAGCCAGCAACATATATACTATGATATTTTTTCCCTCATAATAATAACAATAATCATCATTATTCTTTTATACACAAAAGCACAAAAGGTTGGCAGCAAGGCCGGCGTGAAGTTGCACAAGACGGCCATCATTTTACTCATGATATTTAAACACTGTACAAAATAACCAAAGTCAGTATTTACAGCGACATTTAGTCTGTGTGTGTTTGTGTGTGTGTGTGTGCGTGCACATGCCTGTTTGTGTGGATATGTCAGTGTTTGCGTATTTCTATCTTATCACTGTGGCCGGCTTTTGTGGTGGCAACTTTGGCTCATGCACTTGTTATTGAATATCTCCATGGTATCGGTGATGAAGAAGACTTCATATTCTTCAGGATAGTCATAGTCGTGATTGACTAAAGAGCATTCCAGTATCGAAAAGGAAAAGATTCCCCTCGAATCTACCACCTCATGACACATTCAAACCAATGAGGCCCTACAGAACTCAAATGACGATGGACAGATTGTGCTTTCAACGTGCATGCCCTGATTTTCATATAGATGGCATGGAGGTGAATTCATGCTACATACTGTAGAGTGATCACGTTTACAGCAAGTTGAAACACTGAAAACATTGTGTTCTTGTGTCAGCAACGCTCATCTTTATCTTCTTTATATATTGACCAATTCACCATGATTCCGGTGTGAGGAACACGAAAAACATTCGCCACCAAACGCGACATACAATGACATTTCCAGTTGGAGGAGACGAAATAACGAGTGCATAAGCTGTGTGCCCCGTCTTGTCGCCCGATCAAACTGCAGACACGAAGAGCGGATGACAGCATTACAAGGAGCCAAAGAGAGCTGAGCAGAATTCATGCTGCAAGCAACAGAGATGGTGGATGTCCAAGACCAACAGTCCACACAGTTAACCCTTTGGCAACAGATTCCCTGAAAACTAGGGAAGACGAGGGCTTTCATAAACATGCCACAAAAAGAAAATGAAAGGAATCTAGTAGTTCGATATTTTCATACATACAAGGTAAATACAAACATGTCCCTATTCATATTTGAACCGATTGTAATTCTGTGTCGGTGATGGATATCGCGGTGGGAATGGTTTTACATGGATTATTGCATAGAATATTTGAAATTGGATCAAACCCTTTTGGTGGATGTACATAACTGGTTAATGTGTGTGTGGTTTTTTTTTGGTTGGGGGAGGGGGGTTGTTAATATGGGTGTATGGTTGTTGGGGTTTGTAGAAACTTAGTTTTACCTGTCTATGTTTGACAATCAGATCTGTAATGAGGAACTTGAATGATTGCGGATCACTTTCAGCAAAAGTTATTGTGCTCTGTACGGATTAGCATGCTATTGCTTCAGGAAAAAAAAAACTAAACAAAACTATATAAAAACATATAAGTTAATCAATATAATGATGAGAAAAAAATATGTAAAGATATAAATAATAATACCAAACATTAAACAAAGCAATACCAGAAATATAAATCCATAAATACACAAATCAATATCTTACATAAGCAGAGTGTTAACAAGAGATATGTACATGTTTAGCAGTATACAGATGTGCAAAATAAATCAAGTAAGGATGACTTTTAAAAAAATGTGTGAGGTATACAAGTAAAAAATATTAGTAAGGCTCGTAATTTAAAATAAAATTAGGCAAAACTGATAAGCTAACGCCAACAAAAATGCAAACTTAGGGTATTCTGGGGGAAGGTAGCAATGGCTTAATGGTAAATAAAAGAGGGACACGACTATGCTAACATTCTGATATTACTGACCTCTGCACTTCACCAATAGTTTTATGTTAAATAACCAGCTTTTTACACAAGGTGCACATGGCTTCACCCTTAGAGACTTTGAAAAGTTTTCTAGATATGGATTCATATATATCTCATATATGTATACATATACATATATTTTTGTGCGTGCATTCCATGTCCACGGTTTACACATTTGCATTCATTACACACTTGACAAAAAGGTTAAGGAAGAAACAAAAACATTCATAGAGAGGGTCAATCATCGCCATATTGGAATGTCAAGATCTTAGAAATCGAGCATACATTTTTTTTTTTTTTTTTTTTACAGAGTTTGTTTGAAGCTTTTGTAAGATAGTCGCTCTCCTTCACTGCTACGGTCTCTTCGAGTCTGGGCATTGAAGTCTTCGTTAGAACTGCAAAAAGCTAAGACCTGCTGCTGCCTGACATCTTCATGCTGTTTCGGGAACAGGGAGGGTCACCTGAGCACAGATTATGTGATGTGAGGGTAGACATAATTGTCTGGAAAAACCTCAAAAAGAACTGACAGTTTGGCATTTTGAGAATTGCAATTGCTTCAGCAGCAACTGAAAACGCTTTGGAAGAGAGATTACGCCTCCGTTTTTGGTGGATTTGGTTGATTTCATAGGATAGATGGTGTTTGGGATTTCGTCTTAACGTTTCATTGAAACTTCAAGGGTTGACACGTATCTGGAGAAGTCATAAGAGAAAAAAAAGCATTAAAATATAGATGCAGAGCTCAATGCAATCGTCAGAATTTTAAAACTTCAAAACATTTTTCTTTTAAAATTTAAAGGGATAGTTAACCCCTAAAAATCTGCTGTTAATTTACACACCTTCAGGCCATCCAAGATGCAGTTTTTTTCTTCATTACAACAATATAAAGGATATGCAGCTGAAACCATAATCCTTGGTGATTCATCAAATGCAAGTAAACCAAAAAATATACAGCCAAAAGAAAACCAATACCTGCAACTTCTGATAATACACCGAGGTCTAATGTAACAGAACTATCAAATCTTTAATGATCTAAATTAAAGGGAAGTTATTTATTATCAGTGGTGTAAAGTAACTAATTATAAATACTCAAACTACTGTAATTGAGTAGTTTTTCTCCGAAATTATAATTTAAGTAGTTTTAAAAAGTTTACTTTCACTCTCTATTGAGTACATTTTTAGTGCTGTATCTGTACTTTTACTCCACTGCTTTCCTTCCACCTGCAGTCACTACTTTATTTTTCTTGTCTATGGGGATTGGCTGAGTAGTCTTGTTATTCCTGTCCAATCAAATCGCACATAGAAGGTAAATTGCATCATAATGAACTACTGTAACTCAAGACATTGGCGCTTTATTATTGTAGCGAACTGTTAAGAAGCATCAGAAGTATCCTAGAATGTCTTAGAATGTCCTAAATCTTTACATACAGTAACCCAGAGACTGTTTAGATGCATGCCACTGATGAGAAGATGACTGATGTTTCACTGTATGATGACCAAAATGGCCTTAAACAATCAGCAGACCAAGGCGTCAACATGACGTCAGATTGACGTTTTATCGCAATGTCGTGGGGACATTGTATTTTCTTTGAAAATAAAAATCGGGTTGACATCCGAACCCAACATCAGTCCAACATCAAATTTCAATGTCCAACCTAAAATCAACCAAATATCAACGTCTAATGATGGTACAGCTTGACAATGCGTGGATGTTACCACTTTATCTATCAGACGTTGGATTTTGGTTGCTAAGCCTGAAGAATAAATGTCAGTATTTGACATCAATATGACGTTGGTTTGAGATGTTGGCTCGACGTTGGATTTTGGTCACTTTCTAATACACTCTAAATCCCTAGACACTGGCTAAACATTGAATTTTGGTCACCTGACATCATAACCGAAATCTAACCTAATATTAATGTCTTATGACGTTGTGTGCCTGCTGAGTAATTACTAAATGCACTACAGAATGTTACGTTTACACACATCCACAAATTACTTGTAAATGCATCAGCTTTTTACTGCATAATACTCACTACTCGAGTACTTTTAAAAGGGCTACTTTTTACTCATACTTTCAGTAATGTTGACAACAAATACTTTTAATCTACTTGCACTATATTTTTAGGCAAGTAATGGTACTTGTACTTGAGTATGAATTTTTTAGTACTCTTTCCACCACTGATTATTGAAGTTTTATAAACTAATTTCGAGAGGTGCATGTGATATGATTGATATCAGGGCTGGTTTCGCATCAATGATCATTGCTTGTCCAATCAGATGAATTCTAGCCTAAAATTTAGCCTAAAACCGTTCATCTTACCTTCCTTCTTCATTTTGAAGAATCCCACCATCTTCCCCATCTCCCCCTTTCCTCTTTTACCAGGGGGAGCTCTCAAAAACTACCCGATCTTGGACATGCTTCATGACTAGGCGGGAGCCCTGTGCTTAAGTATCTCTGAGCTTAGGGTTCTCTCCTGGGACAGCATGCCAAACTTGCTATTATTATCAAGCATTTTACCTGTATATATACATATTTGATTCTCATAGTGCCAGTAGTAGATGTTAATCTGCATTTTGTGAATCTCCATGGTTTCAAATCTTCTTTAATGTTCTACTGAAGGAAATAAAAGTCATCTACTATACATCTTTGATGGCCTGAGGTTAAGTAAATTTACACAAAAAGGTTAAGGGTTTTTACAGTACACCTCTTCTTAAACACTAGAGGGCATAAGAGGACAACTTTCTATAAACAGGCAAGGACCAAGTATCAAAATGAGATAAATTCACTATGGGAATCATGAAAAGCTTTATCGAAAAAAATGGACATTGACTACAAATTTGAATAGGCTGTACAAATTACAATGAGAAAGGGCTTGGATTTAAATATAAGGCATGGTGTTCAGCTGCCCATCTCAAAATGAGAGCAGTGATTGTCGATACAAATCTACAAATGGGAATGGAAACAGTGGGTTTTTAAACATAGGTGTAGTATCTGGTCTGACACATCTACACTTTCCAATGTGACTGTGTGAGTAAACCATGCTGATGTATGGAGCGGGATTTGGATTGGATTGTAAGCCGAGAGTTGAATTGGATTAGCCATGGTTTAAGAAGCCCCTAAACCTGTTTTATCCCAGATCCTTTCTCTGGATCTACACATGCAACACACCCCCTGACAGTAAAATACCACATCACTCACTATGATACGATACCAGAAACGAAATAGGCAAAAGACAGAGCCCAGGCTGACAAAGAGTAGGAGAAATACGGTAACTATAGGAAATTAAATCTGCCTTTTAATTAAAAGACCCACTGGTCTCATTGGCTATGCTCAGCAGAGAATAAGAAGTAGAGTGGGAACTCGTTCACAGGCCCATGTTTTACTGTTCAGAGCTAAATTAACGTGCAGCATTTCATTACTTTCTCAGTATGATTTCAGTGTCATTTCTGTAAAAACTTTTTGACAGTTTTAATTAATGTGACTCATCAGAATATTTACGCCACAAAGATGACTGAGCTTTGCCTGGATGCTAATGCTAATCCAAGCCCACTGATCTGTCTGCTAATTATAGATCTCTTTGACTGACCTAATTCACCCAAGCTGAAGAGTCAAAGGTTAGTTCAGAGTGGCCTGAGATCAGGGGCAGTTAGCCTGAGCTCTGACCTTTAGTACAGAGTAAAAAGCAAAAATCAGAGGAAATACTCTGTTCTTCAGCCTTTTTTTAAATCATTGCCCTGCATGTTGAATTTGCATAGTACTGCATAAAAAAACTTTCACTTTCATTTGTATAAGTTGCTTACTCTCCCACAATGCACTGTACACTGACTGAATGTCATTTATTATACAGAATGCAATTACTTACAAGTATTTACATTGCCCTGAATATATATATACAGTTGAAGTCAGAATTATTAGCTCCCCTTTGAATTTTTTTTCTTTTTTAAATATTTCCCAAATGATGTTTAACAGAGCAAGGAAATTTTCACAGTATGTCTGATAATATTTTTTCTTCTGGAGAAGGTCTAATTTGTTTTATTTCAGCTAGAATAAAAGCAGTTATTAATTTTTTAAACCCCATTTAAGGTAAAAATTATTAGCCCCTTTAAGCTATTTTTTTTAGACTGTCTACAGAACAAACCATCGTTATACAATAACTTGCCTAATTATCCTAGGCTGCCTAGTTAACCTAATTAACCTAGTTAAGCCTTTAAATGTCACTTTCAGCTGTATAAAAGTGTCTTCAAAATACCAAGTAAAATATTATTTACTGTCATAGAGGCAAAGATAAAATAAGTCAGTTAATAGAAATGAGTTATTAAAACTGTTATGTTAAGAAATATGGTGAACATTTTTTCTTTCTGTTAAACAGAAATTTGGTAAAAAATAAACCAGGGGTCTAATAATTCAGGGGGGCTAATGAGAGAGAGAGAGAGAGAGAGAGAGAGAGAATGAGAGTGAGTACTGGAGTAAAGCATTGCAGAATACAATACTCACCCGTGTCCTCAGGTGTACCCCACCCTCAGCTAAAGATGTTAAATGGCAGATACAGATTCTTAGGTTTTGCAGTTCTAGGCCCAAGTCACCCCAACTAACACCTGAGGAAAAAAAAAAAACATTTCACATGGGTTGTTGCAAAAGCTCAAGTGTAATTCCTACAGGTAAGGCAAGGCAAGGCAAGGCAAGTTTATTTATATAGCACATTTCATACACAGTGGCAATTCAAAGTGCTTTACATAAATAAGAATAAAAGAGACAAGTGTTAGAAAATGAAAAGAAATAATAAAAATATTAATTAAAAAATTATAAAAATAAGAATAAAAAATTGATAAAACAGATAAAAATGTGTTAAAATGTTATAAGATAATGAAAAAGAAGAAAAAAAAACACACATTAGTGCGATCTGTCGGACGCAGCACAGTGTTCATTCAGTAAATGCACAGCTGAACAGATGTGTTTTCAGTCTTGATTTGAACATGCCTAATGTTGGAGCACATCTGACCATTTCTGGAAGCTGATTCCAACAGTGAGGGGCATAGTGACTGAAGGCTGATTCACCCTGCTTTGACTGAACTCTTGGAACTTCTAGTTTATATGAATTTAAAGATCTGAGTGATCTGTTAGGTTTGTATTCAATCAGCATATCTGTAATGTATTGAGGTCCTAGGCCATTTAGTGATTTATAGACTAGTAATAATACTTTAAACTCTATTCTGAATGTAGCTGGGAGCCAGTGTAGAGACCTGAGGACAGGTGTGATGTGCTCTGATTTCCTGGTTCTAGTCAAAATCCTGGCCCGGGCGTTCTGGATGAGCTGCAACTGTCTGACTGTCTTTTTGGGCATGAACAAGTTTCTCTAAGTCTTCACTGGAAACAAAGCATCTGATTCTTGCAATGTTTCTGAGATGATAGTATGCTGATTTACTTATTGCTTTGACATGACTATTGAAACTCAATAGGTAGCAGTAAAAAGTTACAAAAAGTAATCATTTAAAAGATTAACTTGTGAAATGTGTTAGCTGACATACTGAGTCCAGATATACTGAAATATTGACATTATGTTATGTGTGCTTTATGTTTAACTAGCTCAGCCAACAAGTCCCAGCTTCATCTGTTTGCTTGGTGAACAACACTAATCTACCAATCCTGCACCAAATAGTATTAAACACACCAAACGAAATTCATACTGTTTTATTTCAGGTGCACAGTGTTTTCTCACCTTCCTATCGGCAGATCACCAAAATGAAGTAAACTTCTTCCCGAGAGCAGACACAGCTGTAAGAAAGATTAGCAAAGCAAAAACACAATTAAGGTCACATGTGCCATAACTTAAAAGATCTGGACAATAAAAACTAAAGCTGTATATTCTGTCTTAGGTAACTGTATGTCAGGATTTTTAGAATTACTGAGATCATAGTGCTCAAACCCCCACCATTTTTCACTTATACCCTGGGTACCCTTGGGTGCCATTGCTGAAATTACTGTAGTAAAAGCTGCTTTGGAAGAAAAGCATCTGCTAAATGGCAACTAATTACTATCCTCAGTCAAGACATGGTACATATTCTCCATAACATCTGTCTCTATCCCTGCTGCCAATTTTTTGATTGCTTATGATTCACAGTTCCATACCATCTCCTAATTTTCCAGCTTGTTCCGCTGCTCCTCCCTGCAGGATCTTTGTAAGCACATTTTCCCCTTCGGCAGGCTGCTGTGCAGCACTACCTATACCCCCTGGCCGGGGTGCTGCCTTTGAACCTGAAAAAAAACAAATGATGATGTGCTAAGATCATGGAAAGGTAATGAAACATGTTTCCCTGAAAATTCATATTGCTGTAATTTAAAGTTAGAATTATATAGGACTTAGGGGTTATTTCAACTTACCAATTCCTGTGGCAGGAATCTGGGGTGGTTTTGCAGCCTGTGGTGCAGCTTTTGATCCAATTGCAACTGCAGGAGTTGGTGCAGGAGCAGGAGCAGGAGCAGGTGCAGCTATGTCAGACTTGGCCTGTACAGCCAATAAAAAGTCAATGTTAATATATATATATATATATATATATATATATATATATATATATATATATATATATATATATATATATATATATATATATATATATATATATATATATTTCTTTTGCATCACATTAAAAGTCAATCAAAACTTAATAAGAGACAAAGGAAAGCTTGTATGCCAAGCCACAGAGGGACTCATGAAAACTCACCATAGCAGCAGCTGGCTGGGCAGTGGGTGGTCCTCCTGGTTGTTGTCTTGCCTGTGCTGGAGCCTGACCCGGCTTAGATTGCTGCTGTTGAGTTGTTCCTGTTCCCATACCAGCAGCTGTGGTTGTGGGCTGACTTGCTCCCATTGTGGTCGCTGGCTGTTGTCCAGGATGCTGTAGTGGCTGCTGTTGTGTACGGGTTGTCTGTCCCAATTGTTGTTGTCCTTGCTGCCCTGTCTCAGGTGGCAAAGAACCTGTCTGCTTGGCAGACACTTGCTGGCCAGCGCTTGATCGCTGCTGTCCTTGCTGGGATTGCGGTTGCTGCTCTCCAAGACCCTGCTGTGGCCTCGAACCTGAAGAGGGCTCCTGCCTCCTGGATGAACCTGGTTGTCTCTGGCCTCTTTGTCCACTTGAACCATGGTGGTGGCCTGATGGATCACGAGAATATTCTCCGGAGTCTCGGTGGCTGCCAGATCGTGGATCTGAGGATCTTTTCTGTGTTGAGGATGAGGTGGTTCGCCCATCTGACCGGATGGAAGGATCTTTTGGATGTGATCGTGAAGAACGAGATGACCTGGGATCATCTGTGGTATGACGGGAAGAGGTGTGTCTTCCTGAACTGCTGCCATGGTGACGGTGTTCTCGAGATGAGGTGGAAGAGGAATGCCGTTGGTGTCCGTATTCATCTTGAGGCCAGAGATCTTCCTCAGGGGGCTCATCATAATCATGGTAAGTGTGCTTTACATTGCCTCTCCTGCTAGAAGATGAGTGACTTCCACTCCCATGGTGTTTAGAACGAGCTTCGCGTGGTTTTTCAAACCAGTCTGTTTCCTCCTGACCCAAATGATAGGCTTTTTGGGAAATGAAGGGAGAAAGTCAATACTTTGTGCTACAGGAAGTGCCAATAACAAGAACTGGCAATGAATACAGTGAGCCATGCATCACTCAAATCCCCAAAAAACAGCCAAGGAACAAAAAGAAAAAAGAAAGCCAGCAGCCAACAACAAGAATAACAAAAAAATACACTTAATCAGTCAAAACATATAACATATCATGCAGTTCATGCAAAAAAAGGCATATGTGGTTTCATGCATTGATTACAGCATTCATATATAACAATAGTCCAAACTTCTGTTTTCTCTGCCCTCAAGGCAAGATCATTGGCATGCAAGTTTTTTTAATTGCTGGGTGCATTTAAACATGCAGTTTTTAAATTCAGCACCAGTTACCTTCACTGTCTGAAACAGCACAGTGCATGTCATCTGCAAGGTAAGGGTCATCTGGCTTATATACATGACTCTTAGGAATATCCCTCATATGGTGGTCCTGTACATCTGGTAACGAATGGCTGGAGCCATACTGATTTCGTACATCATCTGGCACAGAGCCACGACCGATTCCCATGGGCTTTCCAACAGGACTCAGAGGACTCTCTTCCTCCGAGTTTTGTGTACGCATAGAAGGACGGCCACTACGACCATGGGTGCCCCTTTGTGATCGCTCCATAGCATCCCTCTCATAAGACTTACTTCGGTAGCCACTTGAGTCTCTGGAGGAAATTTTATCCATACCATAACCTGTGGACCTTGATCGTCCAGAGCCATAGAGGCGATCGTCCTCTTCCAATGCCTCCCTTGATCCATAGTACTTCTGCTGGTCATAGCCTTTTTTCACACCAGTCCTGGACACCACAGTGCAACTACCACCAGTCGATGTGGTCATAGTGTACGAAGCGAGATCGGACTCTACATCTCGAGCTTCTTCAATTGGAGAGAACTTGGAAATTTTTTGCTCCATGCCTTGCTTTCTATGTTTGCTACGTTTGGACGAAACAGCAGGTGCCAGATTTTTGGATGAGTGCTTCTGGCTGCCCATTCCCCCACTGCTGCGTGAAGAGTGCTTATAGTCGTCATAATAATAACCAGAACCACCACTTCCAGAGGTGATTGGGTGTCCATGGCTGTCGACTCCACCTTGATAGGTGTTTGAAGTTCTTCCATATAAATTCTCAGAACCATCACCATAAGTCGGTCCACGTGGGCCATTCTCACTTCCATAACCTAACCTTGCCATATCAGAGGACCCCATATTCTCTTTTGTGAGTTCGCTGATATCATCAATCATGACATAATTTCTGGGGATGTTTTGTTCTAGATTTGTGGCATAGACACCATCTGTTCCATATCCTGATGAAGGACTTGGGATACGTTCAGTCAAAGGTTGATCAGAGGGCCGATACTGACCATAAGCATTATTTAATGGTGAGGAATAGACACCGCTGAATCCAGTATCTTGAGCTGATGTTGCTACTGGAATTGAAGGATTACTGATCACTTCATAGTTTGTGGGTAGCTTTTGTTCCAGATCAGCTAGTGAAGTTTGCCTTGGCCTTTGGTGGGCTGAAAGCATGTCTCCTTGAGGTTGGAAGGACATGCTTTGTGCAGGATAAGGTAGCGTCTGGCCTGCTAAAGGTGCAGTTGGTGGTTGGAATCCCTGGTGACTGGGTTGCTGTAATCCAAGGTCAGACTCATAAGTAGGCTGACCATAGTTATGAGTCTGGTATGGCCCTGGGGTTTGATAAGATGAAGGTTGAGGAGGATGAGGTTGGAAGGTTCCAGGCTGGGGCTGTGAGGAGGTTGGGTATGGTGCTGGCTGAAACCCAATCTGATAGGTGGCAGTGGGTGGTTGCGTGGGTGTGGGTTGGGGCTGTGGGTATTGATATGGAACATATGAAGAGGTAGGAGGGTACTGAGATGCATTCAAATCGGAAGTAAACTGGCTGAGAGGAGCTGTACTTGGACGTGACAGCATTCCATTTTCTTCATAGGTGCCTGGCGCTACCCCAGCTAATCTCAAATTATTCAGTTCACTGTCTGACATGTAGTCACGTGCATCCCCAATACATCGCAAGTATGCCAACTCTCGCCTCTCTCTCTCTTTTACTCTGGTTTCCTTGCGTTGAGTGATGCCCATTTCCAAACATCGTAGCTTAGCATCAATCTCCTTCTCCTCTTCTTCTAGCTCAGCCTGTTGTTTACGTAATTTGGTGGATTCTTGCTCTACGGCTTTTAGTTCACTCAACAAGCCTGCTTTCATTGCACCCTGTGCAGTACGTGGCAAAACCCTTTGGGATACCCCAGGGGAACTGTATATATGGGGAATTGCTGGTGTCATAATCGGTAAAGGTGACTCATCTGGAGGAGGACTTGGGAGAGTTCTCTTCACCTTTCTCATCATTGCGTTCTGCTGTTGCAAGGCAGACATCTGGAATGCAGAGATTTTAAAGATTAAAATAAAAGCAACCAGAAATATTTCAAAGCATGTTTTAAGATTAGGTTGGTAAATCTGTCTTAATAATAAACATACTGCATTCTGTTTTATTTTATTATACTTTATATCTTCACTGACTTTAGGGCATACATTGAAAAAAGACCAACATTAAAATCCAACTATTACCTGACAATGTACTGCAAGCACACTCAAAATGCTAAACGCTTTAATTAAAGTAATTATAAATATATAACCATGACACTGTATTTTATAAAAGATCCATAATCAGTCAAGCAATACATTATGTGTGAACAAAATGGCTACAATAATATTTAACTGTAATGATTTGACGTCAACCACAGAGTAAGAGCTTTAGTGTTAACACAATAATCACAGGTCAGTTTACAAACAACAAAGCAGTAAGTAGACATCAAATAACAAAACAAATCTGCATACCTACAGTAACGTGGAGGTAGATAATCCATTAAAGAAATTCAGTTATATAATAGTCATTGGATGAAGTAACAAAATAAAGACTCCTTTAATCTGGTGTGCGGTACACTGAATGCACAAGCCTGAGCATTCCTTAGACGGGATTCAAACTGAGAATGAAAGACTCTCTGACCAGCTGCTGACAAGCCGGAAGACAGCAGGGCTGACCCAGTATGCCTACACTTTGTGCCACCCCCTAGCAGTTCAGAGACTTTGCCAGATATAGCAGTTTCTCTCTCACTCACTCTCTCCCTCCCTCCCTCTCTGTGTGTGTTTTACATATACAGTATGTTCATTCCCTGCTATTTTTATCACATATTGTATACACATAAATAAGTAAAGATGCAATTTAAAAAAAAATCTGAAATTGTAAAAAAAATAAAAATAAAATAAAAATCTATACTTTTATACAGCCCCACAGTGTATAAATGGTTCATTTTTAAAATTGTCTAATTTACTGTCTATAAGGTGTGGTTTTGATGTCAACAAAAGAACACTGTATACTAAATAAAAATCTATGATGAAATGGTTCCATACCTGACTCGCTGGGCTGGCTTGACTTTGGTATAGGGAGAATTTAGTCTTGGCTGGGTCCTCTGATGTTGGACTGAGAGGCTTGGGGTCGGACATTGACCGCTGAACACTCTTTATGGGCCTTGGAATAGTCTGATGCCTTTGTGGTGATTCTGTAGTGAAGGCTTTTTGTTGGGGAGTCACATGTGCTTTGTTGAGTTTCTCACTGGAAGCAAAGGTAGTCTCCAACATACGATGGGGGGACAAAGGAGATACTGGAGAGTATAGCACTTGTGGAGATTTGGGTGGCTGACGTGAAGGAGATTCATTTTGCTGCTGAGCTTGCTGATATCCTATGTCTAATGGGTCTGGCTTTCTCCTTTCAAATTTGGTAGGTGTGGCACCAACTAGTTGTAGACTGGTGGAATAGGGGCTAACAGTAGTGGGAACACTGAGCTGAGGAGCAACCACTCCATGGGATTGTGCCTCTGGATCAGTTTGGCATGCTAAACTCTCTCCCTTATGGGTTCTTTCTGGAGCAGATATGTAGTGAAGGAGTTCAACCTTTGATGTTTCAGCCATGGTAATGTGTATAGCTGGAGATATTCTACCCAACTGGTCTGACTCAGTCTGACATGAAGAGTCATTGGTGGTCTGAATGGCAATACTAGATTTAGATGCATCACTCTTAGTCTCTGCAGTTGGTTCAGAATGTTTTGAGTACCTTGAACGTCTGCGGCGTATTGGCTGATTGTCCCACTCACCCTGATCCTCTTCATCTGTCTGGACACTGCAGTCAGCTATACGTCTAGTTCTGCGACGGCGAGACATGAGTTTGTCCTCTGCGTCTTCATCATCAGTTTGGACACTGCAATCTGCAATTCTCTTTCCAGACTCATCCTCTGACCCATTCCTCAAACGGGGCATTGAGTTTTGCTTCTTCATAATCCGATCTCCGTGTTCTTCACTATTCTTAAGGGACATCTCTGAAGAAGAGCTGGGCAAAGGTCTAGTGGACACCACTGCCTGGACCACCTGTCCATCAGCACATGGCAAAAGCTGCACACTCTGGCCCTCTTGTGGAATAATTCTACCACTCTGGTCATAGATAATTGAAATGGTTTGAGGGGTAGTTCCACCAACCATCACACCTTGCATTGCACCTTGAGCTGTTGTAGCCGCTGCTGCAGCTGCTGCTGAAGCAGCCGCCGCTTCTGCTGCAGCTGCCACTGCTGCTGCTTCAATCGCTGCTGTTTTCTGCCTCTTTTGTTCTTCAAGTTGTTGCTGGAGTTGTTGTTGTAGAGAGTGAATTTGGTCAAGCTGCATCCTTTGCTGTGCCAGTTGCTCTCTTTGCATTACAAGCTGGGTTTCCCTTTCAGCCTGTTGCTGGTGAAGTACCTGCTGCTTTATGGTTTGAAGTTCTTGAATCTCCCGCTGCATGAGTAGATGTTCTTTCTCTCTGTGCCTCTGAAGCTCCACGCGGTCCCTCTCTAACTCTTCTTGTAGACGTAGCTGACGCAATTTCTCCAACTCAACACGTTCTCGTTCTAGCTGCAAGAGTTGCTCCTGCTGTTGTCGCAATCTTTCTTCTTCTTTTTCCTTCTCAGTATCTGCAGATGTTGTTATCGTTGTACTGGCAGATGCATCTGGAAACACTCGGGTAATTGCCTGGGTTTGTTTTTGTGGCAGTGTTAGTGGTTGAGGTTGTGTCTGAGGCTGGCCTTGAGTCTGTTCCTGACCTTTGACCAATGACTGTGCTTGAGTTTGAGGCTGTGATTGGAGTTGCATTGTAGTACTGTCTACTGGCATATGTGTTATAGGAGCATTAACAACTGATTGTACTGGTACCATACTAGTATGTGCTGGTTGTATGCTTTGCATGCCCATATTTGAAACAGGTTGACTAGATTTTTGTGATGCATTTGTTGACATACTACCAGGAGCTGTAGGCTTTCCCAGATAAACTGGAACTTCCTGTGATGTACTAGAAGGTGGGACGCTTCCTGATAAAGTTTCTGGAGCAGTTGCTGAAAACTGATTTGGAGGAGGATATCTGTAAGGTGCCTGGGCATTTAGAGGCATTCTTGGGGTGACTTGAGGCAACCTGGTGAGGCTAGCCAGAGGTACAGCAGTAACGCCTCCTGAAGTGTAAGGTCCATATGCTCCTCTTAACATGGGATTAAGAACAGGGGCAGGCTGGGTGGTGATTGGTAGGGTGGAGGCTATTGGCGTGTTAATAGTAGAATATATCATGCCATCAGCTGTTCTTCCAGCAGGGGGATATAAAGATCTTAGACTAGCTTGCCTAGCATTGATTAAATTTGTAAGTGTTTGACCATGTACTGTTGGTCTACCATCAGGACCATACAACAAGTTGGCTCTGATAGATGCTAGTCCTTGTTGAAGGTTAAGTCTACCTGCTGGGCCTCCTCTTCCAGCACCATACTGCAGAAGCTCAGGAGTGCTAGTGTATCGACTCCCAAACTGCTCCATGGAATTGAGAGCAGCACACATTCTGCTAATCTCTCTAGCTGTAGTAGCGCTGTACTGTGCAAGATTAGATTCTTGAAAACCACCAAGATCACGTGGAGGATAGCCATATTCTGCATTTATATTGGACATTGAACCATATCTTCTCAAAGGTAACGGTGGAGCTGAATCACTTCCTTGATGGCGTAAATCTGTGTATGACCCATATTGAGAACCCATTCCAAGATATCCTGCTTCATAGGCCTGCTTCATAGTGCTTAAATCCACTGCTAGGTCTCCAGGGTCCGTCCTCTGATAATATTGGAGAGATGAACCTGCTAGATTATTGTCTGACATAGATGGTGGAAGTCGTCCTGCAGGAGGCAACGTAAAGGATTTGGATTCATCTGCAGTTGCTTGTATAGTTGCTGTTTGGTAAGCATCATTTATAGGTTGGCTCTGCTGCCCGTGAACTTGGGTTGGCTCTGCAGGTGGCTCTGATGGTGTCGTCTTACCTCTCTGAGAAAAAGGGCCAGAGCAACTGCCAGCAAATGGTAACTTGTAGACAACATCACAGCAGGCTAACTGATTCTCTGGCTTTATCTGTCCTGTGAGATCTAGAACATCTACTGGTGGAGGAGGCTCCTCTCTTTTAACAAGTTGAGTTACTGTTGCTCCCTGAGTGCTATTCTCTTCCAACTGCACCATCATTACCTGGGGATTCACTGTGGAGAGATTTATTACAGCAGGCTTGTTCTTTAGTTCCAATGCCACTCCACCATATATGTCATGACCAAGTGTGGGTGTGGTAGATGCAGAGCATGATAATGGTGGTGGAGGTAGCGGGGATATTTTGGCAATAGAACTAACTGCTGTTTGTGTACCTCCACTGGCGTTCTGACTCACAACCAAGTCCTTCTTTAACAATATTGGCTGTACTTGATTTGCTAAGTTGTATCGAGCAAAAGATGCATTTTGATGATGCTGCTGGAGCTGTTGCTCAAGGAGCTCTTGTTGTTGTTGAAGCTTCTGTTGCTGTTTCTGAAGTTGCTGCTGTTGAATGCCTAAATTTTCCAGACATGCATCAATTTTTGGAATGGATGGATCTGTAATTAGTGGCCTATTCTGTGTCAAACAGACTGCAGATCCAACTCCTTGGCCAAAGTCGACTCTATTTTGCAAAGGATCCCCATATACAACTGGTTGCTTTGGCTGTGATATGAACATAGATGCTGCCACAGTGACACTTACTGTTGTTGGTGTAGTTGTAGTCACCTGAGGTTGTGCCTGTGAATTTAGATTCATAATAAGAGGTTGTACAGCAGTATGACGACTTGGGGCTGTTTCTGAATCAAGCGAGTATCGTCTTGCATCAGAGGCTAAAGATGTTAGGTCCATACCCTGATCTGTCATGATGATTGGGGCAGGCTTCATTGGTGCTCTAAGATCCACTATATTACTTCCAGGAGCAATAGTGCCTTGCTCTACAACTCTTGAGGTACCAGGTACAGTTGAGATTCTACATAAGGATATGTTTCCCGCAGGAAGAGATCCACTACTTTGGGCACCAGCAGAGATGGCTGTACTTGCAGGTAAACTAACTCGCTCTGATATCTGTGCCCTTTGTAAGACATGCTGAGACGTTTGGTGTGTTGGATATTTCTGTGGTGATGTGGGTGACTTTGTTGTTGTATGTTGAGTCTGATAAATTGTTTTTTGGCTATCTTTTGTCGGAGAGGATAAAGGTGAAGTGGAGGAATTTACCGTTGCTGGTTTGGTTTGACTGCTAGTCCCTGATCCCAATGTAATCACTATAACAGGGGAATCTTGGGAGGACTGTTGTCTTGCAAGACGTGGTGCCCCAGATCTATGGGGGCTTTGAGAGGTTTGAGTGGGTGCCACTGTAGAAATAGTACAAGGTGCAGGGCCACGTGTTGGACTGTGTGTGGGGGAAGTAGAGGGGGATGTTGAAGGACTTGAGCCTTTGAAATATGAGAACATTTTTGATGTTAAAGAGGAAGCTCCAGGATCAGGCACTTGACCCTGTGCAGTCCCTTGAACTCCAGGTCTTCCTTGAGGCTGTGTTGGAGCAGGCTGCCTAATTTGAGACTGTGGGGAACCACTATGGCCTCCCTTAGAGGTTTGGTTGTTCATTCGAACTTGACTTTGTGAATGACTCTGAGTAGACTGCATTCTTTGTGCCCCTCTACCTGAAGGATCATTTCCAGAGAATGAGACTGGAGCTGAGATCTGGGTAGGGCTTGTACCCGGACTCAAGGAAGTTGTTCCAGAATCTAAATGCTGTTTTTTGTCAGTTTGAAGCATTCTTTCCTGGTTTTGTTGCCCTGGTCCTCCTGGTGCACGTTGCTGCTGCTTTTGCATCATTTCTGCTTTTCGCATCATTTCCTCATAAACCTCTTCAGCACTTTTTAATGATTTATCTGCTGTAGATGGAGAGACAGCAGATGTTTTCTCTGTTGGTGAGTACAAAGACATGAATGTTGGCAAATTATATTCACTGCCAGACTTGTACAGCTTTGATCCCATTTCAAATCCTTCAGCTTCTGAATCCATGGAGGGAGAATATTCTGAGCAGGATGATCTATGGAGTTCTTCCATTTCCGCAGCTTGTCTGAGCTCTTCTGTTGGGGATGCATCTTCTATAGGTGAAAGGTTACTAGGAGGAGTCTTTGATCTCTCTCTACGTCTCTGTGCCCTCAGTTCCTCTTTGTCCCTTTTGGTTTTCCTGGCTGTACTGCGAATTCTCTGCTGTTCTAAGTCTCTCATCTTCTCTTGCTCTCTCAGAAGTTCCTCCTCTTCTCGCAATTCATCTTCTTCTGAGGAGTCCTCAATGGTGGGAAGCAATGGGCCATGAGATCGATGCCTTGCTTTTCTCTGCTGCTTTGCTTCCTCAAGTCTTTGTCGTCTGCTAGGACTACTATCACTGTCATCTTCCATTGATGACACAGAAGTGGGAGAAGTTCCAGAGGTATAACTTGGTGTTGTTGCAGGAAGGGTTGAAGAGTATTCTCCCCGTGATCTTTCTTCAGGTGAACCAGTAAGGCTTTCCATCTCAAGCTCAGGCTCCCTAAGGTCATGATCTGTGCTGAGTTCCATGTCACGATTGAAGCTATTTGTGTTATTCAGTTCTATAGTTTTAAACCTTCTTAGACCACCTTGTGAGGCCATCATGTCATCAGCTTCAGCAGATTTGTAGTTATCAGCACTTTTAGAGTCTTCTTCAAAACTGCTAGATTGCTGTGTCAAGCGACGCCTCTCTTTTCCAAGATCTCCACTGTGTTTATGGCTCCTTTTTGACTTTACATGACCTTCAGTATCTGCTGTATCTTCCTCATCTGCACTCATCTCCAGAATTTGTCTTCTCATAAACTCCTCATCCGTTAGCTCTTTCTGTGACTTCTTCTGCCGGGGTGGCAATGGAGAAAGTCCACTTTCACTGCTATCTTCCACATAATCATGTCTTAATTTACAGCTCAGATCATCTGATGCTTCCTCATCAGACTCAAATTCTTGATCTTGTGTTATGGACAGAGATCGAGGCCTCTGTTGGTCTGCATTGTCCCTTCCATCACGGTGCTGTCCTTGGCCGGTGCCTGTATGTGATTCCAACAGAGGTCGCATCGAACTTTCCAGTTTTGTTAGTTCAGATGGACTTGGGGGACTGCGTTGGTCAGTGACCCCCCTCTCATTGAGCTTCATAGAGTCTTCTTGGATCAAGCCAGTAATCTCACTCTGAGAGCTGGAAATGCCATCTGAGGAGTAGCCTGTATCACTCAGACTCTGTGTACTTGACTTGTTGGAATCCTGTAAATACATAGGATAATACATTAGGACATAGATCATTATGTAATAAACATTTATATGACCAATAAACAAATTTAAACATTTTAAATTAATCAAGCACAACATACAAAACATGCAAATGGCTCACATTAGATAAGCATGCAAAACCTGAAGGGGATGAGGTTAAAAGTGAATTTAAATCCTCTTGATGCTATTAATAATACTATTTATTCACATATAAATGGCATGCAAATATTATTATATAAATTGTAATTCAAATTAGAATTCTGGAAGAATTATATATATTGCATGGGGCTAGATTAGTGACCTGGCAGTATCAGCAAAAATGGTGACACGTTCCAACAACAGTTCATTTTAAACTGGTTTTGGATACAGATGAAATTGGTGAATTTATTTGACACATAACATTCCCATCAAAGAATGTTGAAGTGATCTGTTATGAAAGACACAGACAGTGGTGATGAGGACACAGAGGACCACTCACGTCATCTTGTTTAGATTTCTGTATGCCACTACTTTTCTTCTCATCTTTTTTATCCGATGTTCCCTTTTTAGATGATGCTTTGATGTCCCCATCTTTTTCTGTTTTGGACATAACTTGTTTCTTGTTATTTCCTTGATCTTGTTTTTTTGTGTCAGTCTTAGTTGCAGGTAATTGTTGAGAGGGGCCCTTGGATTGTGGTGCCCCTTGTTTTACTGGAGAGAAAGGAACACTTACTTGGGCTCCAGCTGGCTTTTGCTGCTGAGGGCCAGTTGGTCTCAGTGAAGCTTGCTGACTGGACCCTCGTTGCTGCTGCTGTTGATTGGCTGGGCCTGGTAGTCGGGGAGATCCAACGGATGGTGGCACAGGAGGAGTAATATCCCCTAAGCTCCCTGACATTGCTCTCTGGGTTTGGCATGTCAAACACAGCCATTCTTTCTTCTGAAAATAGAAAGCAAACATGCGATGAATATCTTGAAAGAATCAAGATAAAAAGGGCTATACAACTGAATACAAGGTGAAAGTGTCAATACTCAGATTATATGTAATTTATCACATCACTCATCCTTCACTGACATTCTCTCTTCCTCTCTCTGCCTTTGTAACACTGCTATTGTAATTCAAAAGGGATTTGGTCAAGCTGAGCAAGTAAGTGTAATTGGGTTGTGGCCAAGACTGTGACCTTTTCTCAAAGGCTTTGCCGACTCCCTTTAAAGTCAATGTGTTTAACACACACAATTATGTACCTTCAGATAAGTCCAGTAAAACACCCAAGCTTAGAATGATGGCTGATTCCACTAAATAAAGGTGGCCTCTGAGCATTTATATTACAGTATTTCATGAAATAAATTTAGAAGAGGTATATGATAATTTAAAAGATTTAGCTTCTTATTTCAAACATATTTCTCCCAAATATATGTTGTAAAAACTGACTTTGCAGTACATACAGTAACATAACAGCAATATAAAGAACCTGACTTCATAAATCCCAGAGAGTAATATCTAAAATGATTATAGAGAGTGATTGTACAGTATAAGAGACTGAATTTCATTGGTGGAGCCAATAATACAATAGACCATCTACTGAATGCTATTATATTTAATAGCCATGAGCCTACAGATAATTTTAAAACATTTAGGGCTTTATTTTAATGATCTAGGTGGAAAATCTAAAGTGCATGGCCTAAAAGCATCAAGAGTATGTCCGGATCCACGTTTGCTATTTTCAGAAGAATACGCTTTGCACCCCGACGGATTTCTGCGGAATTATTTTGGGAGTATCCAGCGAAGTATCATAACTAAAACCTTAACATATGAGATAAAAAGTAATAAATTACTGAATAAAAACTGAATAAATTCAGATTTACACATTTACTCAAGCAAATAAGCAGAATTAATGACGGGGTAAAAATCTGCAGAAATCTGCGGAGTTCTCCGCAAAATCTGCTCAAAATCTGCAGAATTCTGCGCGTGCAGATTCCGTGTGGGCCTAGATATGGGTGTGTTTTAAGCATAACGTGCATTGAACCAATCAGAGTCTCATCTCCCATTCACTTTAAGAGTCAGTTGTGTCATGGCATGGCGCATTTAATATTTACATGGCGAACTTTGTAAGTAAAAAACTGAACGCTTCACTAGCGAGTCAACCGTTAAACGGACCATCTGCAGCACGAGGATATAGAATGAGCCTTTTTTATTCGGCATCTTTACTCTCTCTTAAGTTTACTTTCACTCCTTTACCTGTGTGGAGTAAGGAAAGGTGGAAACTCACTCCACTGAAGACATCTATTAGCCTACATATTTAATTTAGTTTGTTAAGCGCAAAGAATCGTTTCAAAACTAATTTCCAGCAAACGAATAAATGAACAATAATAAGGAAGTGTGGTCAAAAAACGGAGTTATATCCAAAACACATGTCCTATTCTTATGCCCCACATGGTGACGCATGCATCTCCAAAACCCAACAGGTGGACAAAACTTGTTTTTAATAAAACAAATATAAATATGCATATAATAAATAATACTGCTAATAACAATAACACTATACAAATGCAAATTGTCATGAATAAACTGATAAAGCCTCCAGACATGAAGGCTTTTATATTTATGTAGAAAATATTAATTTCTGTAACATTTTAATTCTTTTTTTTATATATATATTTAAAGTTATTTGTATATTGCTGTACATCCTGTGTTTTAGGCAAAGTGCATGCATTTTGGACCAACATAGGCGCATAAATAACACGCTCTGCGCTGGACTTTAGACCAGCTTTCGGTCTATTTCATTTCCTCAAAATAGCAACGGTTTAACAAAGTGCCTTAACACACCTCTTTTTAGACCAGCTCACCCATGAGACCACAAAGTGGCACAAATGGATTTGTTATTTAAACAAAGTGGCGCGAAACATCAAAAAAATTAGGGTTGCGCTAATCTGAAAATAGCAACAAACTGCGCTAAACACGTGCCTTATTGCACCGGGTGTATTAAAGGGCCCTTAATGTCTACTGTCCTGAAGAAGCATGATAATACCCGTATGCATATACTGCACAGTATATTACAACCTTTCTGGCTACATTTAATTAGTCTCATGAGTGCAGGAATAAACTACAAAAGTTCTCCTAGCTCTATATATAAAACTAAATGCATTTTCAGTTTGATGTCCTCTCTATCTTTTCTCGATTTTCTTGTCAGACTTTCACATTGCCTGGCATAGGGTTCTGCAGGTATGCCTGTGTTGGATTGTTTGCTTTGTTTTTCACTGAGATTTTTGACTCTGGTTGATAAACAAGCATTGCACCTCACAGCATTCTGTTCAGTGTACACTGATGCAACTGCTTGTACATATTTGGTGCAGATATAAGCATGCGTAAACTGTCACAACCTGCATCATATTGCTCACTCATGTAAACTGGCCTTAAACAGTATACAAATGTATACTGTAAACGCAATACAAATGTATTGTATTTTGCCTAGGCAATACTATGCACATAGCTGTTCTGAATGATTTTAGGCTAATATGGTAAAGGACTTGTGCATTTGTTATGGTTTTGGGTGCTTGCTTATTAAAAAAGACAAAGATTCCAATCCAATGATGCTTTGGCCCTTATATGATGCCTCATTAGACATCTCAAAGATATTTGCAATTAAACACAAAGGATTATTTCATAGAAATCAATAGTAATACACCCTATAAATATGAGTAAACTTGTAAATTCATATACTTTCCGGAGAAATTTTCCAAAACCAAACTGGTGGGTAGAGAAAAAAACGTTTTGTGCCAAGTAAACAGCTCTACTTTTAACAAAATTCTGACAAAATGAATGTGCATAGCTCTGCTTGACTGCTGGAGCGGGTCAGGATGAATTCTGGGGAGAGGCTGAGGAAAGGAAAGATTTCGCCATGCGAGACAGATGCCTTTTCTTTTTGATTCTGCGTCCCCCCAGTGCTCCACACTGAAGCTAAATATAAACAGGTGCAGCGCTCACTCAATGCTTGTGCAACGCTCACAAAATGCTCTGCCATCTGTGCCTTTCTGCTTTTTATATGCTGCGCTGAAGCGAGATGGACGTTGTGTGAGTGTAGTCATTTGTGAGGTGTGCTTTTAGCATAATGAACGAAGCAGAGGTAATGCAGTGTGTGCTCATGAAGAAAGCCCAAGAAAAATTGCAACCGAATTCCCATTCTAAAGCAAATGATCTGTGCAAACTGCAACTGAGACTGGCAAAATTTAGAAGAATGGCTGATTTCTGCTAGTTGCACGAAGTTCCATTCAAAACCAATTGGCTCAGCTTAAACGTGAGGTCTTTGGCTATACAGGTTAAATAAAGAGGCTCCCAAAATTGACCAAAAATTTGAATAACATACTACTGTTATAGGCGACGCAGTGGCGCAGTAGGTAGTGCTGTCGCCTTACAGCAAGAAGGTCGCTGGTTCAAACCTCGGCTCAGTTGGCGTTTCTGTGTGTAGTTTGCATGTTCTCCCTACGTTTGTGTGGGTTTCCTCCGGGTGCTCCGGTTTCCCCCACAGTCTAAAGGCATGCGGACAGGTGAATTGGGAAGGCTAAATTGCCCGTAGTGTATGAGTTTCTGTGTGTGGATGTTTCCCAAAGACAGGTTGAGGCTGGAAGGACATCCGCTGCGTAAAAACGTGCTAAATAAATTGGTGGTTCATTCCGCTGTGGTGACCCCGGATTAATAAAGGGACTAAGCCAACAAGAAAATGAATGAATGAATGAATGAATGAACTACTGTTATATTTTGTGAGTTTTGGAATGCATGAAAACCTCATGCGCAATGTCTTTTGTCAATAAAAATGACAGTGTGTAACAGTTTTAAGTGAATGAAAACATTTAGCTGAGGGTTACATCTGAAAATGCACTGTTAAAAAATATAGATTTTTAATAAAAGATTTGACTCCGAGTCGTTATGATTCCTCGTTTGTCTGGATTTTTCGCCTGTTCGTATCAATGTTGACACGAAATGATACCAATTAAGAACTGCCGGACCCAGTAAAATGTAAACCTTTCCTTTCAGACACTAGAAGACGCAAAGATTACTATGGCCAGACATGCGGTTGTGGGAAATAAAGGTTTAAAGTTCATTTTCACAACAACACTACAGGATAGCCAACAGGGATGCAAGGGTTCTTAGTAAAAAAATAACTTATCCCGCTGTCCTCCCACGGTTCAGTGCGCTCTGTGATCCACGGTTCAGAATCTGCATTATTAATATTGGTTTGTTAATAAAAACAACTGCAACAAAGCTGTTCTGCTTTTTTACGCTTCCGATTACCTTTCACTTCCATTGCACATGCGAAGACCTGTCCAATCACCTCTTAGTGTGTAAATCTGTTGGTTGACATCACGTCTCCTCACGTGTCCATGTGTTTGTGTGTGTGTGTGGAGTTTCTGTGCGTTTCAGCATGGCAAGTGAAGGAGATACAGCGCAAATGCGCAGGTGAGGCCAGATCACTCAGTTTTAACAGACACTCTATATAAATTAAGAAAGGCACAAAAACATAACATATGACGATAGATAGCCTAGATCAGGGGTCACTTACAGGCCGATCGAGGCCAGTATACAGACCAAGAAGTGTCCCATATGGACGCGGACATACAACAGGTCTGTTACTTCAGTGCTTCTCACACCCGATCACTATACACTCTATTTTCTTCTCGATGTACTGAATAACGAGAGAAGAGCCGAATGCTCTCTCTTTGCTTACATAACAGAGCTCTACGGAATCATGATAAAATCATATAGAAATCATAAAAAATGTGTTGTTGCCTTGGTAATACAATCCTGATGTAAACAGAAATAATCAATACTTTAAAAGTGCTCAATTATTAAGATTTGTTGACAATTAAGATCTGCGTAATTGGTCGAGACTGTTGAGCCAAGATGTAAAATGGAAAAAGGAGGAAATTAAGCTTATTTTCTAAAGCAATTTATTTGAACACACAATTTTTAAAATGCCCTACTTTAATTTAATTAATACGAGAAGAAGCCCTTTTTTAAATGTCTACAGACTGGCCAAACTGAAAACTGAGTTGTGTGGAAGATTTCATGAAACATAGCAATGCGTACAAAACACAAATTTTCAATAATTAGGTATTTATAGGTATTTATATGTCTGAAAACCTATTTATTTATTTATTTATCTATTAATTTTTTTCCAATTTTTATTATTTTTATTTATCCCTTTTCTTTTTCATTTGTTCCTCTTCTCTTGTTATTTGTATTGATTTGTACTCATATGTATTTATGCTCTATATGTAATGTACATATGCAGATATTTGACTGGACTTGTGGATGGCATGTGTAGGCATAGATTTCTCATGGAGGAATATGATTAACATATCTGATTACAAATCTGAGTTGTGGATGTGCATGTGCATATGTATTTACATCTCACATATGTTTATTTATTATTATTTGCTGGGATGGGAGGGATATGGGATTTGTTCTTTAAAATGTGAAAAACTTTAAATAAAATATATTTGAAAAGAAATTAATGCGAGAAAATGCAGATCTACAGTCATATGTGTGAAGCTGTTGCATTGTCAGGTGTTTGTTAACCAATAAATATGCTTATTGTTCTTTGAATCGTTCTGTAGGTATTTTTTTTTTCTAAACATAGCACAAACCATACCAAAACCGTGACCCTAAAACCGTGATACATACTGAACTGTGAGTAGATTGAACCACTGCACCCCTTGTAGCCAACCGTGTGTTGTTTTTTTCCTGCCATTATTCTGATGATTGATACAATAATCTTTAATATAATTTTATATTAAAGGAAGAATCAGCAAATACTACAAATGCATGTACTTTGTCAGTAACTGTTACACATTTTGTATGAACCAGTTTCTTCTTCCTTTAGATCCTGTGTTTCTCCTTCCTACACAATGTAAAGTGTGATTAAAATGGTTACCTCATTTTCTGTAGCCTGCAAAATATGTATTCAATTGTGTGTTGTAACTTGTGATGTCTGACCTTGCATATATAGTATATACCTGTCCTAATCATACAGAATCTTTTCAAATGTAATGCTAGTAAAAAAAAAGGTCAGTCTGCATAGAAAGTATATGGTTTGAACATTTCAGCTACTGTATCTAATCATCTACATTGCCAGTTAACAGCATTAAAATGTTTCAAACTCACACACAGTAACTAAATAAGTAGGAAATGTTTGAAAATGTCTTCCAAGGCCACGTGAGATGATTTGCAAAATAATATTCAAGACATCAATTAGCTGCACTGCTGTGAACAACAAAAATGTTTGCTAGCATTATTTAGTTAATCCACAGGACCCGAATTAGCTAATTGCGTATCGGTGTTCCTCTCTGTGCATCTGATTTGAGCTCCCAGTTAATATCGTCTTTTTATTTTCATCAAACAGGTGCAGGAATGACTGTTTTGCTTTTTGTGATAAACCACTTTTCCAACAAGGCCCTGAAAGAGCAGGCTTGCAAAGTGTGTATTCACTTTTGAAAGGTTTGAACCTGGTGTGATGGATCTGTTAGTGATGGATCTGTTGTTTTGTAAGTGTAAAATGCTGGCATCTGAACACCAACTATTTATATCCTGTTCCACATTTTATTTTGATGGTGCGTTTGTTGAATTTAAGTTACATTACATCTACATGCCAACTAATCATACCTGTCAACATTGGGATGTGAAAATAAGGGATATGCCCACCATAATAAGCCCCTATGCCACCCCCCCCCCCAAAAAAAAAATACATCCCCAATTACTAAATATGTTCATTTGAAGCTGTTTCATTGTTAATAAACAGTTAAATAGTCAGTAATATGTTTTAAAATTATTATTACCAAAAGAAAAATTAATACATAGATTAGCAGCAAATACATTAGCAAACAGTTCAGCTTATTAAAATTAATAGCTATTATAATGACATAGAATCAAGCTATCAAATCTCATTAGCCGTTTCTCCACTGTATAACTTACCCATTCTGATTAAAGAGCAACAAATGAATCTCTCATTTATTAAGATTTTTTTTATTACATTAAATAACAGGTGTCACTTTAAAACTGCACACATCTAACGTTATAATGAAAGCATTCGACTGCTTTCCCTACATTTTATGCTCATTTTAGACGAAATTAGTTGTGTTTGAAAAAAAAAAAAACCCACCAAGATCGACATCCTTATATGTTATTTTCATTAATTATGTGTGTATGTCTGTTTAAACACGCACCCAAAAGCCAGACTTTTTTCTCTCCGCTTTAAATCGCGTGTACAGAATCTGTTTGGAAAACAGCATCTGTTTATCACTATGGAGCACGTCAGCTGACAGTCATGCACCATTATATGACTGTTTTTAGGATTGTATAGGATGGGCGACGGCACCTGTAATCAAAAGGAAATGGAATCGCGCCGTTTTTAGTATTTATTTATAAGTGTTTTCATTCCTAAACAAAGCGAAAGCACAGAAGACTCACGTTTTAGAGCAAGGGGCGACCCCTGGTGGTTTGGTGGTATGTGTTCCGTATAGTGAGGCTCGGCTGTTTAGAGAAAGACTGAAAATACGGGAAAATAACTTAACGTGATGATATCGGGATAGAACAGTAAAATACGGCAGAATCCCGGAAAAAACGGGAGGGTTGACAGGTATGCAACTAATTCTCATTAGACTATAAGTTAGGCTGTTAGGTTGGGGTTAGGGTTAGCATATAAGTTGACATGTACCTACAAAGTTAGTCAGTTAAATGTCTGTTGAAGGAGCAGTATCAACAGATATTAAGCAGACAGCCTAATACTCAAACGGACCATCAAAATAAAGTGTTACCCATCATTTGTGTTTGATAATGTAATCCAGACCTATTCCCTAGCCCTAAACCCAATCATAACAGTAAATTCCCAAAACTATAGAGGAATTATGGTTGGAAAACAATCATGTAGAAGTGCATAGACTTAACCCTAAGCCTAAAGTTAACATAAACTGTAAATGTATCCTATAATTCTGACTGGCTGATTAGAATGTTGTTCCAGGATCAACATGTTAATCCAAGAACACATCCAACTTGGTGAAATCAGTTTGGAGGAAAAGGACATCTTAAAATAAAGGCAAATTAATATAATGACAACAAAACAGCACACCAAGCTACGGTCTCTATTCACAAACCACTGCACATGGCTGAACAAACTAAAACAGAGGTGGAGAAATGAAATCAAGAGTGTTAGCATATCAGTTTATAGTCATTTAAACCCCGTAGTGAAGGTCAGAGAGAGGTGCAGCGCTCTTAAAAGATTGAGCTGAAGAGATTGTGGGTGTGAGGCATTTGCAGTGCTTTACATAAAACTCTGCAGTTCAACACCCCATGGGGAAAACACACGGGCCACACAATCAATCAATCCCACATCAAGCAGAGGGATTGAGAGAGAAAGAAGTATGAGTGTTTGGATTTATCACAATTAGGTATGTTTATTAGAATTGATCACATGGATTATGAAGCAAGGTTTTAGATTTGACTGCAGATTGATTCATATGAAGGAACGTATCAAGACTGACTGCAAATATTAAGCAACCGCATGAGAAAAATCTTCACAGATGGTGTTGCTTCTCTGCCATTTTCATATCGATAGCCAAGAAAAATTCACCCTTTCTCTCTACCAACATTTAAGGTAGCACGTCAGTCTAATACTGTGAAGGATTTGCATGCAGCATTTGCAAAGAAAAAGCTTGATGCATTTTTATGTAGCCATTAAGTAGTCTACAGAGCGACATGCATTTGCATTATTATAAGAATAGCATTATAAGTCAAGCGGGTTGAAATGAATGCTCTCTCTTTCCAACCTGCTGTTTCTCATTTCCACAGCCACATGCAAAGCTAAATCGAGCACTAAAAGGCACACACCGTAAAACAATGCATAGAGCCAAACAGGCAACAAAGAAAACAGTTTGAATGGCAAATATCTGCTTTTGTGTTCTGACAGCGATTGATCTAAGAATAGCTGCAGAAAGGAGAGGCTAAATCCTTGATTTTAGGCTAAATACATTAATGAAACAGCAAAATAAAAATACGGAACTGAAACCGAAAATTCTGAATGCACCTGGCTGAAAACAAAAACCGAAAATGCTTTGTAATAATTCGTATTAATTGTATTAATTAATTTCAAAAGACTTTTTAAATTTAGCTCAATAGTTTATTTTATAACTGATTTTACAAAACAGAAGCCAATAAAATAATTACGTTTTATTGACAATAAAATTGTATTTACAGCACAGTAGCACTATTGAACAGCCTCTGTGAACAGCGCTTTTTTTTAAATTTACCAGTAAAGTCGTTCCGGACAGATATTTACCGGTATCACTGTATGAAAGGCGCTATGGACAAGAATGTTTACGTAATATTCACAGAGAGGAATATTGAGCTATTTTGAACTTTGACTGCATTAAGTAGTTGATGATGCTCTCTGCTGCTCTTGCACTTTGGTCGGCATGACAATAAACCACTCTTGCTCATCAAAAGCCATTGAAATTAATTTTCATTATTTCAAGTTTCATTGCACAGCGCAGCGCTTTCCGCATCAGGTGTGAAAGCCATAGCATCTTTTTTGGGCTTATCAGTTTAGCAGATTTTCTCTTTGACATTGACTGAAACTTTCTGTTGTACACCATGGTATTAGTTCCATTACCAGACGCAAGCCTGATAAAGGTAACCCATACCGTACTGTACCCGTGGAAACGGGCGAAACCTTTGATGCATCAGTCAATAAATGCAGTAAAAACATACAAGAGGTCACTTGAACTCAGGCCGGCTTGGAACTTTAGGGTGGGCCAAGTGATATTCCAGGTAAGCCAAAAAATAAATAAATTATATATATATATATATATATATATATATATATATATATATATATATATATATATATATATATATATATATATTTAGCATTGTTACAGTCACTTCAGTTCAATATAGTAACTAACCATAAGCATTTTTCTTGCTATATGATTTATTGTTATGTCTACACATTACTAAATTTATCCATAACAGAGTTGACAAACTGTTTGTTCCCTAAGAAGTAAACCTTTATATATGTTTGGCAAAAGCTTTCTAAAAGATTAAATACACTTTCAATAAGATACTGGAAATAATTCTTTGAGTTTTATTCCTTAACCTTTTGAAATGTCAATTATACACCCAATAGAATCACCCATATTACTTTTAATGCATGTAATAACGACTACAATAACTGTAACTAACGTTGTCATGATGCTGGAATGTCCAAATTCAAGATGATACCTTGAAAAAATATCAACATTCCATACCCTTTTCAATATTTTGTGATTTTTAAAATATCTTAATATTATTATTATTATTAATTGTTATTTAATGCACCAGAGCCAATATGTAAATTATTATTTTTGAATAGCAAATTTTTGAATAGCAGATCTATAGCATATAAAAAAAAATTTCAGCATTAATTTCACATTTAATATGTTTTAATCGACGCACAAATGGGATTTAGCATGCTTTACCATAGCGCTCAATGTGTGTGCGTCGGCCTGCTCGCTAAAACATCTTAAATTATTAATATTTATTCAATATTCATTATTGAATCCTGAATTGTCAATATTGTATTGCACTACTGTTAAGCACAACAGTAAACATTAACAGTTTAAGACATTAGTATATGTTTTTGACGTTTTCCTTTGTCAAAAGATGTTTTTTTAAAGATCACGGTCACATTGTATGCTGCTTTCTCAGTTTTAAACACATCCCAAAAAATTGTAGTTATCTGATGTGGAGCCAGAGTGGACCAAGCTCCTGATTGGGTGGGACAGGCCCTCACTGTGGAGCCGGGCCTGCTTGAACAGCTTAATGAAGAGCAATGTAATCATAATGGTGCATTTTAGTTCAAAAGTGCTGACATGTTAATTACATTCACAGGGATTCATTTCAATATTGAAATATTAAAATCCTGGTGATTTAACTTTTCAGGTCTGACCTTTTCAGTCAAAACCGCTTTGATTGGTGCATATATTCCAGGCAAACAGAGCCATCTACAGCCTAGCAAATTGAATTAGCTCATCACAGTCAGTATAAGATTTACATAAGACAATCTCTTACATAATCTCATGCTGTCTGCTTTGTGTATCAGAAATCAAGACTGTGATCATAAGCAGAATCCACAGAAAGGCACCAGAGCATCTTAAAGAATTAAACAGATTGGATGTAGCAGCAGAGATTTCTTTAGTACAGTACACCCAAATAAGATTATATTTTTTTCTAACATATTATTACATAAGAGGGATCCGATTAGACAGCAATGAAACATGCCAGGCCATTTAAAAATCAAGATCTATAATTTTCATTACTGTTGCTGCAAAGCTTAGGGATTTGAACAAAGTTGCGAGCATTAAACTTTGCGAGCACAACTCATCCTGCACTGACATGAATGATAGCTCAAATTATTTGTCTTGTTGATGAGAGGTCTGCTATTATTTATACTGGACTTATGCTTTTTGGCAGGTCATAAAAGTGCGCCATGATGTGAGCCATATCCAACACTAGAATTGTGTGTTCCTGGGGGTAATCACCTAGAAACCAATCCAGACACCCTAACAACTGCATAGCAACATATCAAAAATCTCTCAAAACCTCACAGTAACCAGTACTCTAATTCAATGGCATTTATTGTGACAAAATATTTACAGTGCTCAGCATATATGAGTACGCCCCTCACAAATCTCACATTTAAATTAATATATTCTATTGGAGGTTTTACAATATTGTATTTGTGCATATACATTAGATTAGTCAGTACTGAAGCCAAATCTGGAGCTTATCTAACAAAAAAGCTTAAAATTGTGGTCTAAAAAATTGGTAGCCAAATTAATATGTCAGGGAAAAGTATGAAATAAAAATTGAATATAAAAATATAGAAAATTTTAATGAATTTTAATGTATTATCTCTCCATTCCTAAAGATGTTCGGTGACTAAAATATTATTTTAATAAATTTATTAGATTATTAAATCTGCTTTGTTCAAAAGCACCATGATATATTACTCCTATTTACTGAGAAATGTAGATTTCAAATAAATATTGCTTATTAAATGTTTGATTTTATTGCATTTTGTTGTTTATTGAATGTTTGCTAAATATGGCTTATTAAATATTGCTAGTTAGATGTTTTTGAACTTTATTCATCACATTTCTGTTTATATTTTTATTGTGAGTATTTTTTTAAAGCAGCGCAACTGTTTTCAAATTAAGAATAATAATTTTTAATGTTTATTGAGCAGAAAAGCAGCATGTTAGAATGATTTCTGAAAGATCACGTGACTGGAGACTGGAGGAATGATGTTTTGCATCACAGAAATCAATAGCAAAATATCATACAGTACTGTTCAAAGGTTTTACAGCATTCATTTACTCACCAAGGATGCATGTAATTGATCAAAAACTCAAAGAAAAGGGTAAATTGGTAAAATAGCTGTATAAAATTATTTTTAAAATGCAACATATTTATTTTCTTTGGGTTTTCCAACCAGATCATAAATATGGTACTACTACTATTTTTTGTATTAGTGTTGTCACAATACTGGAATTTCCAACTTGAATGTGATACCTTGAAGAATATCAATATTTGATACCATTTTAGATACCGCAGGGAACAAATTCCAAAACATTAAAAGTATGCAGCTGAAGTAAAAAAAAAAAAAAAGGGAAAAAAATAAAACATACACTGACTGGCCACTTTATTAGGTATACCTCTTCAGCAGCAGTTCTGTGAGCATAAAGGTCTTGTTGATGCCAGAAGTCAGAAGTTAATGAGCAGGCTGGTTTGAGCTGATAGAAAGACAACAGTAACTCAAATAACCAGTCATAACAACTGAAGTATGCAGAAGAGCATCATTGAACACACAACACGTTGAACCTTGAGGCAGATGGGCTACAGCAGCAGAAGACCACACTGGGTGCCACTCCTGTCAGCTAAGAACAGGAAACTGAGGCTACAATTCGCACAGGCTCACCAAAATTGCACAATAGAAAATTGGACAAACATTGCCTGGTCTGATTAGTCTCGATTTCTGCTACCACATTCGGATACCTGGGTCAGAATATGGCATCGACAACATGAAAGCATGGATCCATCCTGCTTTGTATCAACGGTTCAGGCTGGTGGTGGTGGTGTAATGTTGTGGGGATATTTTCTTGGCACATTTGGGCCCATTACTACCAATTGAGCATCATGTCAACACCACATCCTACCTGAGTATTGTTGCTGACCATGTCCATCCCTTTATGACCACAGTGTATCCATCTTCTGATGGCTAATTCCAGCAGGATAACACGCCATGTCATAAAGCACAAATCATTGCAGACTGGTTTCTCGAACATGACAATGAGTTCCCTGTACTCAAATGGCCTCCACAGTCACCAGATCTCAATCCAATAGAGCACCTTTGGGATGTGTTGGAACGGGAGATTGGCATCAGGGATGTGCAGCCGACAAATCTGCAGCAACTGCGTGATGCTATCATGTCAATATGGACCAAAATCTCTGAGGAATATTATCAGCACCTTGTTGAATCTATGACACAAAGGATTAAGGCAGTTCTGGAGGCAAAAGTGATCCATCCTGGTACTAGTAGGGTACCTAATAAAGTGGCCACTTAGTGAATAATGGTTATATCAGGTACGTCAGTCCAAAAGCCAATAAATTACAAAAAAAATAAATAAATAGTGTAATCTCATCTTATTTTCTGATCAAAACAAAAGTGTTAAAATCCTTATATTATGTGTGTTTATCTCGCTGCTGGTGAGAAGAAAAAGTGCAAAACAGCAAAGCCAGTTTCGATACAAACCAAAACCAAGATTGAATAATTTTAAATATTTCAGATTTGATATTAAGCGATGTTTTTGAAAACACTATTACATATTGTCAGAAAAGTGGCTAATACAAGCAAATTCATAGTACTTCATTCATGTGAAAACATGCCATTTTTAAAAAGGAGGCATGACCCTAAACCCCACCCCTAACCCTCATTGAGGTACAAGCAAACTGTACTAAAATGTACGAACGAGATAGTACACATTAATGTGATTTGGCCATTAAATAATAAAGAAAAACAGTTGCCATGAGATTGCATTGAATTTTTAGCATCATTACTCCAGTATCACTGTCACATGATAATTCAGAAGTCATTCTAATAAGCTGATGTGCTGCTCAACAACATGTATTGTTTTAATGACTCTTTGACGAATAGGAAGTTCAAAAGAGCATCGTTTATCTAGTTAAAAGTCTGTTCTCAGTAAGTGCTTTACATGAATCAGGTTTGAAGACAGGAGTCACTCAGAGCTCTGCACTATTGAACTGTACTTTCATTAGGAGAGGAATCAGAGCCGTCTCTCGGCGGGGTTCAGGAAAGTGGTGGGTCAGCAGGATTGATCCACACTGTGAGCTGTGCTGAATCACCCTCTGACCAAACACCTGTCCTTCAGCCTGAGCTCTGCTTGCATGACAAAGCATGTGTGTGTGTGCTTGCATGGACATTCACTGGAGATCCATGTGATGTTGCGGCTCCGCGCGTGGCTCACCATGTGAACATTACTACTGCTATTGGACGTCTGACATTTTGATGTCTAGCAACGTGTATGTAAAGTAGTGTTTGCACCATACTGGAAAAATATACGATATTGTTTTTGAGTACTGTGATAATGATGTTTCTTACACTGTACACTTTATCAAAGGAAATAAGTGTAGTTAACTCAAAATTGACTGAAAGTTAACTCTACTCATTTGAAAAGAGTTTTAAACTAGGTGTTGAAGGTAATGAGTTAATTAAATATCTCATCACTTCCACTTAAATGGAGTAAGTTTACAGTACTCATATAGGTTAGGGTTTTTTTTTTTAACTCAAATGGTTTGTAGCAATCGATTTCCTCAAACGGTTTGAGTTGCCTTAACTTATCGGGTATCACAGTCCTCATTTGGTTTGAGTTCTCTTCATTTATTGGGTTTTACTGTGTTCAAATTGCTTTGTTTACTCAAATGGATTAAGTTCACAGTACTCATTAGGATTAGTTTTGGAACTTAAATGATTTGCTGCAATCGCTTTCCTAAAATGGTTTGAGTTACCTTAACTCTTTGGGTTCTACAGTGCATGATATAACATTCCTCATTTTATTAGCTGTTTTTAAATCAGTTATTTATTTAGTTATATTAAAACAAACAGGTGTATTTTTTATGATTTTACATTTAGTTTTGAAAACACTATGACTGAGCAGCTACTGTGGAGGCGGAGATGAAGATAGGTTTAAAGATTGGTTTAATTTAGGTCAAAAATAATGCATATATGATAGTTTTGCGATATATTGTGCAGGCCTTAGGCAAAGTTAATTTAAAATAGTGTTTTTAGTATGATATAAAAAAGCAACGTTATATAAAATAAAATAATTATTCTATATAACACTGTATTATTACATACACTTAAAATAATATATATATATATATATATATATATATATATATATATATATATATATATATATATATATATATATATATATATATATATATATATATATATACATACACATACATACACATTTGACCCCATATCTTACCGCAAGCATTAGATTTTCTGGAACTTTCCTTCATGTTATTGCATGCATTGGTTTCAGTTGAGTTCATATTGTTTTTTTACATGATACAAAAATAAAAACTTTTTTATTTGTCATATATTTTACTTATACTGTATGTATGTCAGGTGACGCAGTGGTGCAGCAAGTTGTGCTGTAGGGTTTCCCCCACAGTCCAAAGACATGCAGTACAGGTGAATTGGGTAAGCTAAATTATCCGTAGTGTATGAGTGTGAATGAGTGTGCATGGATGTTTCCCAGAGATGGGTTGCAGCTGGAAGGGCATCCGCTGCGTAAAACATGCTGGCGGTTCATTCTTCTGTGGCGAACAGATTAATAAAGGGACTAAGCCGAAAAAAAAATGAATGAATGTATGTATGTTTATCAGTACTGTATGTATCAAAATGAAACTCAAGACTAGATTAAATATTACCCAAAAATATTTAACCTGGTCTTAGGCTTCTTTTTTCATACCAACTTTCATACCTCAGTTATTTTAGACGCAAGATGTTTTATTATTATATTAATAAAAGTATAATGAAAAATCTAGTCATATGTAAATATCTTGGGAACAATACTTTTCTTTTCATGGTGGGCGTGACAGATTTAATACACACACACACACACACACACACACACACATATATATATATATATATATATATATATATATATATATATATATATATATATATATATATATATATATATATATATATATATACATATATATATATATATATATATATATATATATATATATATATATATATATATATATATATATGACAATGTATAAAAATAATGTTTAGTTCAACCTATCAAAATATTAAATAATGCATTTAATATAAACCTTACACAGATAAAGCATAATAATAATGTTTATAGATAATAAATATTATTAATACTACTACACTTACTATTTTACAATATTGCAAAAATTAAATGTCATACTTTATATATTTACAAAAATATAAAACTTTTAATAAACAGTTTTTACAAGAAAACCTGTATTTTTTTCTAAAACAATCTGCATTTATATTAAAACACTTCAGTCTGTGAGAATGGGCTAAAAATACATTACAGCAGAAAACTCAATCTCTGCCAAGCTGAGGTTTCCCAGTTTCCCCTGCGGAGGGCACCAGAGAGACCACATCATTACACATTTAAATCACCTCCACATTGGGACACAGGTGCAACCACACGCTAGTACTCGCAGTCCACACACACACGCACACACACACTCCTCTTTGCCAGAAATCCCATTCGTCCGGTGACACAAACAGCCACATGCGTATGCTTGCCACTCAATGCCTCTGCAGGACGCCTCCCTATCCCTGCCGACAGCCCACCGGGCACAGGTACTCATGCTGGGACAGGGAAATGTCAGCACTCATTACCAGCCAAACCACACCCACTCAGACTCCTCCACGTCACAGCGCTGACCCTGAGCGCTGGCGTCCCGTCAGAGTCTGAGCACTGCCTACGCTTTCCCTTCATCAATGAGATCTGACATTTCAATCAGGCAATTAAAGCATGCTGGACTTATGTGACTGTTCATCAGCTGTTTCTCCATGCTTTCAGGAAAGATGGATGATCAGAGAGATATGGAAGGATGAACAGATGAACAGACAAAAATAGTGACGAACGGACGGATGGATGGAAAGTTAGATAGAATGAAGAGTAGAACAATAGACAGAACGATCAATAGATATAATAAAAATAGTGACAGACGAACGGACGGATAAATGGAATGATAGATAGAACGAAAGTCAGAACAATAAATAGTATAAAAGATAGTAAATAGAATGAATTGTAGAACAAAGGATGTATGGATGGATGGATAGATAGATAGATAGATAGATAGACAGACAGACAGACAGACAGACAGACAGACAGACAGACAGACAGACAGACAGACAGACAGACAGACAGACAGACAGACAGACAGACAGACAGATAGATAGATAGATAGATAGATAGATAGATAGATAGATAGATAGATAGATAGATAGATAGATAGATAGATAGATAGATAGATAGATATAGAAAGGTAGACGGACGGATGGATGGATGGATGGATGGATGGATGGATGGATGGATGGATGGATGGATGGATGGATGGATGGATGGATGGATGGATGGAAAATTAGAATGAAAGGATGACAGAAAGATAGATTGTATGGATGGATGATAGAATGATAGAACAATAGATGGATAAAACGTTAGAATGATAGAATGATAGAGTGACAGATAGATAGATTGGATGGATTGAACAATAGAATGATAGATGGACAGAATGATAGATGGATAGAACGATAAATGGATGAAACAAAAGAATTATAGATAGATGGATGGAATGGATGGATATGAATTGGATGGAGGGATAGCTGGATGGATTGATAGAAGGATAGATAGAATGTCAGAATGACAGATGAATGAATGGATGGATGGATGGATGAATGATAGAATGATTGATGGATAGAACGTTAAAATGATAGGATGGATGGATAGATAGATAGATAGATAGATAGATAGATAGATAGATAGATAGATAGATAGATAGATAGATAGATAGATAGATAGATAGATAGATAGATAGATAGATAGATAGATAGATAGATAGATAGATAGATAGATAGATAGATAGAAATAGAAAGGTAGACGGATGGATGGATGGATGGATGGATGGATGGATGGATGGATGGATGGAACATTAGAATGAAAGGATGACAGATAGATAGATTGTATGGATGGATGATAGAATGATAGAACGATAGAGTGAGAGATAGATAGATTGAATGGACGGAACGATTGAACGATAGAATGATAGATGGACAGAATGATAGATGACAGAACGATAAATGGATAAAACAAAAGAATGATAGATAGATGGATAGAATGGATGGATATGAATAGGATATATGGATAGATGGATGGATTGATAGATGGATAGAATGTTAGAATGACAGATGAATGAATGGATGGATGGATGGATGGATGGATGGATGGATGGATGGATGATAGAATAATAGATGGATAGAACGTTAAAATGATAGGATGGATGGATGGATGGACGGACGGACGGACGGACGGACGGACGGACGGACGGACGGACGGACGGACAGACAGACAGACAGACAGATAGATAGATAGATAGATAGATAGATAGACAGACAGATAAACAATAGAACAATATACATTGTAGACAGTAGACAATAGATAGATAGAACAACAGAACAATAGATAATAATAAATAAATAGATAGAATGAAAATAAATAGATAGAATGAAATAGAATGAAAAATATAGACAGAACAGAGGAACAGACACAGTTTTTTTAATGTGGTCTCTCACATTCAAGACTGGACTGTGCAATAAAACCGGCTCTCTCAGCAACTCCAGCAGTGATTTATGAATGTTTCCCACATTCATGTGCATTCATCTGTCATGCGGTATGAATATGTGCGCATGCACGTGTGGGTGTGTGTGTTAGGACGGTTTTACAGGGTAAGTCAAGAGATATGTGGGTTAATCCTGTGGGACTCCTTCAATGGGCCACGTGGTACACACACACACACACACACACACATGCGCGCACACACACACACACGCATGCACGCGCGCACACACAGATCCTCCAGGCCCACTGCCCTGAGTCTGAGCTTGCACCGGATTACAGTGAGTAGGAAATGAAAGATCATCCAGCATAAAGGCACTGAGAGAGCACCCATTCAAACTCCATCAGAGAAAAGAAAGGAGAGAAAACGAGAGAAGAGCATCTGCGTGTGCATTCACATCCACCTGAGCTGCAGCACTGCAACACACACATATTACAGTCATTTGCTCATGTACCGCATGAACAGAAACAGGATAGAACAATAGTGTGATAAAATGATAGACAGAGGGATGGATGGAACGATAGAATGTAATATAGATTGGATGGATGGAACGGTGGATAGAACAATAAATGGATAAAACAAAAGAACAATAGATAGATTATAGAACGATGGTTAGAAAGATGGATGGATGGACAGATGGATTGTTAGAATGACAGGGATTGGATGGATGGATGCATGATAGATGGATAGATTGTTAGAACGATAGAATAACATAGATTGGATGGATGGATGGATGGATGGATGGATGGACGGACAGACGGATGGATAGTTGGATGGAATGTTAGAACGATAGACTGATAGAATGACAGATAAATTAAATGGATGGATAGAATGAGAGAACGATAGATGGATAGAATGTTAGAATGATAGAATGATAGACTAACAAAGATAGATTGGATGGATGGAACGATACAATGATAGATTGATATATATATATATATATAAAACGATGGATAGACAGAATAATAGATGGACAAAATGATAGAGGGATTGAACGATAAATGGATAAAATAAAAGAACGATAGATAGAGGGATGGAATGATGGATGGGTAGATGGATAAAAAGAACGATAGATGAATGGATGGATGGATGAATGGATGGATAGAAAGAATGATAGATGAAGGATGGATAAAAAGATTGATGGATGGATGAATGGATGGATATAAAGAACAATAGATGATGGATGGATGGATGGATGGATGGATGGATGGATGGAATATTAGAATGAAAGAATGACAGATAGATAGATTGGATGGATGGATGATAGAATGATAGAACGATAGATCAATAGAGTGACAGATAGATAGATTGGATAAATGGAAAGATAAATGGAAAAAACAAAAGTATGATAGATAGATGTATAGAATGATGGATGGATGGATGGAAAGTTAAAATGACAGATGGATGAATGGATGGATGGATGATAGAATGATGGATGTATAGAACGTTAAAACGATAGAATGACAGATGGATGGATGGATGGGTAGAATGATAGAATGATAGATGGATAGAATGTTAGAATGATATAATGACAGAAACGATAGAAAATGACAGAAACCTATCCAATATGAATATGATTTGAAACTACAATACCTAGTTTAACCACTAGTTAACAATCATAGAACAATAGATGGATGGATGGATGGATAGATGGATGGATATAATGAATGAAAGATGAATATAAGTGTGGAAGGATAGATAGATAGATAGATAGATAGATAGATAGATAGATAGATAGATAGATAGATAGATAGATAGATAGATAGATAGATAGATAGATAGATAGATAGATAGATAGATAGATAGATAGATAGATAGATAGACGGATGGACGGATGGATGGATGGATGGATGGATGGATGGAACATTAGAATGAAAGGATGACAGATAGATAGATTGTATGGATGGATGATAGAACGATAGATGGATAGAACGTTAGAATGATAGTACGATAGAGTGAGAGATAGATAGATTGGATGGACGGAACGATTGAACGATAGAATGATAGATGGACAGAATGATAGATGATAGAACGATAAATGGATAAAACAAAAGAATGATAGATAGATAGTTAGAATGGATGGATATGAATAGGATGGATGGATAGATGGATGGATTGATAGATGGATAGAATGTTAGAATGACAGATGAATGGATGAATGGATGGATGGATGGATGGATGGATGGATGGATGGATGGATGGATGGATGGATGGATGGATGGATGGATGGATGGATGGATGGATGGATGGATGGTAGAATAATAGATGGATAGAACGTTAAAATGATAGAATAGATGGATGGATGGATGGATGGATGGAAGATAGATAGATAGATAGATAGATAGATAGATAGATAGATAGATAGATAGATAGATAGATAGATAGATAGATAGATAGATAGATAGATAGATAGATAGATAGATAGATAGATAGATAGATAGATAGATAGATAGATAGATAGATAGATAGATAGATAGATAGACGGGTGGGTGGGTGGATGGATGGATTAGATAGATTGGATGGATGGATAGATCTCATGAATAAACAGGATTGACTCACTGCAGGATAAACCTGTGAGAACACAACACTATTCTTTGCTTGTCTTTACTGAAGCTCCTGCAGCACCTGAGGCTAAGAAAAGACTTCCAATCATGTGGATAATTGATTTTGCTGTGTATTAGCAGCAGGGACTGATATTACACAACACAAAATAAACACTTCTGAGAAAGCAGTCAGCTTCCCCTACAATAAAGTTCAGAGATTGTGTCAGCTTGTTAATGATTTTGTCGGTTACACATCTCATATAATAAATATTTGATTTTACATTAAATGAATCCTTCAACCAATAATTTAAATTCAGTTCTTGTGTCGACTTTTATTCTGATCTTCTGGAGCCTGGAAAAAGATGTTAGACTGGCTCAGTTATTATTCACTTTCATTGTGAAAGGGGGGAAATGCAGTAGAAGTGAACGGTGACAGAGACACCCAGTTCCTAAAAACAGAGACACCCAGTTCAAAAAAAAATTGCAGACAGACATACGGAACAAGTAAATATTGTAAATTGATAAAACTTATATTAACTTGACTTAAATTGTCGTTCTAGAATTATATAATGAGTGGCATAAAATGGTCTAATATCATTATTGCAATATATTTTGGAGCAATATATTATACAACAAAATATAGATATCATGACAGGCCTAGTTTTAATGTCACGTTAGAAAACAAATTTCAATTTACGAGATTAAAGTTATAATATGTCCAGAGGAAAGTCAAAATTTAAAGAATAAAGTTGAAATGTTACGAGAATAAAGTCGGAAGTTTACTATATTAAAATCATAATATTTCGAGAATTAAGTTTAAATATTACAAGAAATATAATTACATGAATAATCTTGAAATATAATTACGAGAATAATCTTGAAATAAAATTACGAGAATAATCTTAAAATAAAAGTATGAGAATAATCTTGAAATATAATTACGAGAATAATCTTGAAATATAATTACGAGAATAATCTTAAAATAAAAGTGTGAGAATAATCTTGAAATATAATTACGAGAATAATCTTAAAATAAAAGTGTGAGAATAATGTTGAAATGTAATTACGCGAATAATCTTGAAATATAATTACGAGAATAATGTTAAAATGTAATTACGCAAATATTCTTGAAATATAATTACAAGAATAATCTTGAAATAAAATTACGAGAATAATCTTGAAATATAATTACGAGAATAATCTTGAAATGTAATTACGCGAATAATCTTGAAATATAATTACGAGAATAATCTTGAAATGTAATTACGCGAATAATCTTAAAATATAATTACAAGAATAATCTTGAAATATAATTACGAGAATAATCTTGAAATATAATTACGAGAATAATGTTGAAATATAATTACGAGAATAATCTTGAAATATAATTACGAGAATAATCTTGAAATATAATTACGAGAATAATCTTGAAATATCATTACGAGAATAATCTTGAAATATCATTACGAGAATAATCTTGAAATATCATTACGAGAATAATCTTGAAATATCATTACGAGAATAATCTTGAAATATAATTGCGAGAATAATCTTGAAATATCATTACGAGAATAATCTTTAAATGTAATGACACGAATAATCTTTAAATTACATTTTTGAGAATAAACTTGAAATATAATTTCGCAAATAATATAATTATAAAATAATATATTATAATTACGAGAATAAACTTAAAACAATATGAGAATAAAAAAACTATACTCTCATAATATTTCAACAGATACAGTAGACAGAGTAGCTGCAATTAGAGATTAACTGACTTTATTTTATTTTACTTTTGCCTTAAAATGATTAAATAAATTAAGAGCACAATTATACCATTTAAACCAACTTAATAATTTACAATGGGTCTAGAGTAACTAATCTCTATTTACATTGCAGATAGATAGATAGATAGATAGATAGATAGATAGATAGATAGATAGATAGATAGATAGATAGATAGATAGATAGATAGATAGATAGATAGATAGATAGATAGATAGATAGATAGATAGATAGATAGATAGATAGATAGATAGATAGACTGTCATTATTCATTTAAATTAAATAGGGAAAACTGCAGTAAAAGTGAATGGTGACAGACTCTCTCTGCCTGATATTTTGCATAAAATCTTTTCTGTGTGTGTGTGTTCCAGAGATTAATGAAAGTCATATAGGCTGGAGCAACATGAGAGGAAATAAATGATGACAGAAATGCCATTTTTCGGGGACCCATCTCTTTGAGCAGTGCATTCTCCCTGATTTATGTTTTGCATTACATTACAATTGCTCGATTATTCAAATTACTCTGTAACTTTTCTGGACAGGCAAAATTTCAGCTTGCATTACTTATAGTCACATTATTTTAAATTAAAAAAAAAGTTTTTCTATCTCTGAAACTTTTCTGCTTACATGACCAACACCACAATATAAATAAATTAATAATAAAAGCATCAGTCAACTACATTTTTAGACAATTATCAATAATATATTAGACAATATTGAAGTGTGGCGTATCCATGACAACTCATTGCCACAATGCTATGTTTTTTTTTCTTTCTTTCTTATTTTCTCGAAAGACACAGTTTACAAGAACAGTTAATCTGTCTTTGTTACTCTGAGATTCATTTAATAAAGCTGAAAGACACTAATCAAACCCCAAATGGGTTGCTATGTGGTCAGAGAGGTGCTGAAAAATAAACACAGGGACAATGTAAGATGTCTATCTGGACAGCTTTGTAATGAATACTATCTTTCTTCGTCTCCTATAGTATCTGCTAAAGGCTACACAGCCTTTACTGTGTATTTGTGTAGGTTTACGACTGAAGGAACCACCTAGAGCTGCGACAGAGCAAACATAAAGGTGTGTTCAGCTGTAAAGGTACTGTTATATCAAAGGAGACTGACTTAATTTACACATGTGATTAATTAAGATTGTATTTTCACACAGATTATTCAGAGCAAATGAGATGAACAATTATATGACAATAAAGTACACTTACTTGAATTGAATAGTTATTTTATGTAACATAACCATTACAATTATTTGTAATATATAAATGATACGTATAAAAATGAAGAATGACACATAAACCTATTGAATCAATGAATTGACAGAGAGACAGACAGAAAGACAGAATGTAGATTCATGTTTGTTCCTGTAGATGTTGGCAATCTGGTAACCTGCATGTGCATTAAGTCTCTCCAATATGAATATAATTTTAGACTGCAATACCTAGTTTAACCACTAGTCGATCCTACATACTGAACAAATAAACAAATGATAGATAGATTTATCTATCGATCAATAAGTAAATAGATAGATCCTATATGAATTTATGAATATGAATTTAGACTGCAATTCCTAGTTCAACCACCAGTCAATCCTACATACTAAATGAATAAAGGAACGAATGGACGAAAGAACGAATAATCGATCGATAGATAGATAGATAGATAGATAGATAGATAGATAGATAGATAGATAGATAGATAGATAGATAGATAGATAGATAGATAGATAGATAGATAGATAGATAGATAGATAGATAGATAGATAGATAGATAGATAGATAGATAGATAGATAGAATGACAGAACAATAAATAGAAAGGTAGAATGATAGATTGATGGATAGATGGAGGGATGGATGGATGAATGGATAGAATAAAAAAGAGAATAATAGATAGAATGAAAGGTAGAACAATAGACTAGGATGGATGGATGGATGGATGGATAGACGGATGGACGGACAGATAGACAAACAGATAGATAGATAGATAGATAGATAGATAGATAGATAGATAGATAGATAGATAGATAGATAGATAGATAGATAGATAGATAGATAGATAGATAGATAGATAGATAGATAGATATATAGTAGATAGATAGATAGATAGATAGATAGATAGATAGATAGATAGATAGATAGATAGATAGATAGATAGATAGATAGATAGATAGATAGATAGATAGATAGATAGATAGATAGATAGATAGATAGATAGATAGATAGATAGATAGATAGATAGATAGATAGATAGAATGACAGAACAATAAATAGAAAGGTAGAACGATAGATAGATGGAGGGATGGATGGATGGATAAATGGATAGAATAAAAGATAGAATGATAGATAGAATGAAAGGTAGAACAATAGTACAGGATGGATGGATGGATGGATGGACGGATAGACGGACGGACAGACAGACAGACAGACAGACAGACAGATAGACAGATAGATAGATAGATAGATAGATAGATAGATAGATAGATAGATAGATAGATAGATAGATAGATAGATAGATAGATAGATAGATAGATAGATAGATAGATAGATAGATATAGATAGAATATTGAACTATATAATATAATTTGAACTGCAATACCTAGTTCAACCACTAGTCAATCCTACAAGAGCGAATGAACGAACGACAGATGGATCCAATATCAATATATGAGCATGAATTTAGAATGCAATACTTAATTCATCCACTAGTCAATCCTACATACTGAACGAACGATAGATCGATCGATAGATTCAATATGAATATATGAATATGAATTTGGACTGCAATACCTAGTTCAATCACTAGACAATCCTACATACTGAATGAACGAACGTACAAACAATAGATAGATCAATAAGTAGATAGATGGATAGATCCAATATGAATTAATGAATATGAATTTAGACTGCAATACCTAGTTCAATCACTAGTCAATCCACAATGAATGAAATGAAAGACAGATATGCTGAATAAAGAAATAATAGACAGATTTTGAACAAACAACAGATATAACAAAAGTAGATAGATATTTAGAACAAACATTTCAAATATTTTCAAGGCCATTTTCTACCAGACGTTTTAATTTCTTTGACCAAAAAAAAAAACTGCAAAAATAAAAGTTAATTAGTCAGCCTCACTCACACACACATATATATATATACACACACACAATTGGTCCAGTACATGTGTGTCGCTGCAGGATAACAGGCTGTCATCGGTGATTAAGCAGGCGCTGTTTTTGCCTCTCAGGGCCGATGCAGGGCAGGGTCATGTATTTGCGCTCTTTATTTACGGCTTGTGTCGCTGTGCATCAGTCGCTTGAAAATGAAATCGCACAGACGCTCTGTGACAGACAACACACATACACACACACACACACAATACAGACCGCAGACCATATCAGATGTTATCAGTAATGAAGTAAGTGCCGTGTGAAGCTGTTGCCCTGAACAGCGGCTTCACACGGCCCATAATGCTCTCTGATTACCTGAGTGCCCAGATCTTGACTACACCTTCTAGCAATGGTCTCTCAACCCAAATATATCTGACTCCTGACAGCCAGAGAAAGTCTAATAAGAAAGCTGCAACGCTGGATGGTTAGCATATTCTCATCTGGCTGTTTGTCATTTAGCAGACACTTATATCCCAAGCAAATTACAGCACATTTGCTCCAGCCACCTGTGGGTAAGTGTGAAGGCACAGCGGTGAAGCATTTAGATTACATCCCAGACACTTCACCCCTTACAGCACCACAGCTCTACAGGACGGTCATACTATTAGCCGTAATGAGATAATTATATGTCATATGCATGCTGACAAGCACCACTTAATGAGTAAACAAGTGTCCACAATATAATTAATATCTGGGCATTTGGGTTGATTAACTGGAATGCGGAGTTTCCAAATATAGTAACACTGACATTAAAAAAGCAAACAAACAGTTGGAGATTTTATCCCCTGCTTTAATTTTGCAGGCCTTTATTTTTGCTGATTAGGGATGCATCATATTGGAAAAATTCAGAAGGGTATAAACGGAGGTCAGAGACAGCTCCAAAAGTGGGCAAACCTCCTGCAATTTTCATTTATTTAATGTCTTGTACATGACATGGAGTCCAACCTATTTTGTTCTATGAATGTCTACACCTACCACAACCCTAAACCCAACCCCACAGTAACCTGTTAATTTATATTAACATCTACACCTAATGCAACCCTAAACTCAACCTCATAGTAGCCTTTTTGTTTTGTTAACGTCTACACCTGCCCCAAACCTAAACCCAACCCCACAGAAACCTATTGATATAATAATGCCTATTTCACCTATCCCAACCCTAAACCCAACCTTACACTAACCTGTTGTGTTTATCAATGTCATCCACACCTACCTTAACCCTAAACCCAACCACACAGTAACCTGTTATGTTTATCAATGTCATCTACACCTACCCTAACCCTAAACCCAACCTTACACTAACCTGTTGTGTTTATCAATGCCATCTACATCTACCCTAACCCTAAACCCAACCACACAGTAACCTGTTGTGTTTTATCAATGTCATCTACACCTACCCTAACCCTAAACCCAACCACACAGCAACCTGTTGTTATATTAATGTCTACTACACCTATCCCAACCCTAAACCCAACCTTACACTTACCTGTTGTGTTTATCAATGTCATCTACACCTACCCTAACCCTAAACCCAACCACACAGTAACCTGTTGTGTTTTATCAATGTCATCTACACCTACCCTAACCCTAAACCCAACCACACAGTAACCTGTTGTGTTTATCAATGTCATCTACACCTACCCTAACCCTAAACCCAACCACACAGTAACCTGTTGTTTATCAATGTCATCTACACCTACCCTAACCCTAAACCCAACCACACAGTAACCTGTTGTTTATCAATGTCATCTACACCTACCCTAACCCTAAACCCAACCACACAGTAACCTGTTGTGTTTTATCAATGTCATCTACACCTACCCTAACCCTAAACCCAACCACACAGTAACCAGTTGTGTTTATCAATGTAATCTACACCTACCCTAACCCTAAACCCAACCACACAGTAACCTGTTGTGTTTATCAATGTAATCTACACCAGTGGTTCCCAACCTGGGGTCCGCGCCCCCCTAAGGGGGGCGCCAGAGTTCACAGGGGGGGCGCGGGAGAGGATAAGTATTGAGGTAGAAAAAGGCATAAAAATGCTCCACTATTATAAAGGGCTTTGCAATTAATCGAAAATCCGATTTAGATTTCGGTTTCAAACGATTATAAAAAGCATTAATCGAGATAAATGATTATTGCATCATATTTCGCCACAGTTGTACACGTGTTGCTCTTAAAAGCGCGAAAGAGCTTATGTGTGTGTGCAGCACGATCACGCAGTAAGAAGCATGTGGCCGGTCAGCATTCGCTCTCATTCACACACTGAGACGAGCAGAGGAGTGCAGACATCTAAAGTCATCTTAACGTGAACGCTTTAATGGTCAAATAGGTGTCAAAACGCGATGTTTAGTGATTATTAACATTAACCCTCATTTGTATAATAAACAAACGAGTTGAGGATCAAAAGACGTGAAAGAGAAACCATTAAAGATACAGCGCGGATCCTTCTGCCGCCTGTTTTTATCGTTATTAAACAAACATAACGAGAAAACCCTCGCTGCTCTTGACTGAAGGAATGCTGTAGCTAAAGTGTTTTTCTTACAGTGAAGATGCTGAAAGCACAGTTTGTTTCATATTTTTATTCTATTGTATTCATTTCTCTTTCCTTTGCAGGGTGGAAAATAACTGTATGTATACAGTTGAAGTCAGAATTATTAGCCCTCTTGAATATTAGCAAACCTTTTCCTGCCCAATTTCTATTTCATGGAAAGAAAATTTAATAACTTATTTCTGAACATAATAGTTTTGATATCTCATTTCTAATTACTGATTTCTTTTTGTCTTTGCTATAATGACAGCACATAATATTTTACTAGATATTTTTCAAAATACAAGCATTCAAATTAAAGTGCAGTTCAAAGGCTTAATTAGAGTAATAAGGCAAGTCATTATAACGGTAGTTTATTCTGCAGACAATCAAAAATAAATATTGCTTAAGGGGGCTAATAATATTGACCTTAAATTGGTTTCAAAATATTTAAACCTGTCTTTATTCTAGCTAAAATAAAACAAATAGAAGAAAAAATATTATAGGAAATACTGTTAAAATTCCTTGCTCTGTTAAACATAATTTGGGAAATATTTATAAAAAATAAAAAAAAATCTCAGGAGCACTAATAATTTTGACCTTAACTGGCAATGGTTTTGAATAATCGTGATTACAATTATGACCAAAATAATCGGGATTATGATTTTTCCCAAAATCGAGCAGCCCAAAAAAATAAAAAATAATCTAAACACATGATTGAAATTCCAACATAATAGTGAAAATAATTAAAATAAATAACTTTAAATAATTATTTAAATTTTGCTCACTCGCGCAATCTGCTTGTCAACGTATCGTAAAGGCAAAATCAAAACAAAAATGGCAGACAAACGTAAATGCAGTGATTCCTCAAAGGCAAAGAAAAAGATTAGACAGTATGACAAAGCCTACCTAAATTTTGGTTTTATTGAAGGCCAAGACAAGTTAAAACTGATTAATTAATATTTCTATACATATTACTATATATTAATATTACACAAACACACACACACACACACACATATATATATATATATATATATATATATATATATATATATATACACACACAGTACATATGTGTGTGCGTGCGTGCGTGTGTATTTATATGGTGGGGGGGCTCCAATGTTTGTATATGTTTATTGGGGGGGCCCCAAAGAAAAAGGTTGGGAACCACTGATCTACACCTACCCTAACCCTAAACCCAACCTCACAGTAACCAGTTGTGTTTATCAATGTCATCTACACCTACCCTAACCCTAAACCCAACCACACAGTAACCAGTTGTGTTTATCAATGTCATCTACACCTACCCTAACCCTAAACCCAACCACACAGTGACCAGTTGTGTTTATCAATGTCATCTACACCTACCCTAACCCTAAACCCAACCACACAGTGACCAGTTGTGTTTATCAATGTCATCTACACCTACCCTAACCCTAAACCCAACCACACAGTAACCTGTTGTGTTTTATCAATGTCATCTACACCTACCCTAACCCTAAACCCAACCACACAGTAACCAGTTGTGTTTATCAATGTCATCTACACCTACCCTAACCCTAAACCCAACCACACAGTAACCTGTTGTGTTTATCAATGACATCTACACCTACCCTAACCCTAAACCCAACCTCACAGTAACCTGTTGTGTTTATCAATGTCATCTACACCTACCCTAACCCTAAACCCAACCACACAGTAACCTGTTGTGTTTTATCAATGTCATCTACACCTACCCTAACCCTAAACCCAACCACACAGTAACCTGTTGTGTTTTATCAATGTCATCTACACCTACCCTAACCCTAAACCCAACCTCACAGTAACCTGTTGTGTTTTATCAATGTCTCCTACACCTACCCCAACCTTAAACCCAACCTTACAGTAACCTGCAGCGTTTTATTGATGTCTACTACACCTACCCCAACCTTAAACCCCACACCACCACCAACCTGATTTCACCAAGTAGGACATGTTCCTGTATTTACATCTATGTTGATCCTGGAATGACATTCCAATTAGCCAATCAGAATTAAAATATATGTACGTTTACGGTTTATTTTATATGTACGGTATGTATGTTTACAGTTTATGTAGTTTAGGATTACTTGTTATGCAACTACTCCCAGGTAGCAAGGAATTCTGGCCCAGGTTTGGCATAAATCTGGCACAGCCGGCATTTATCCGGCACTGGCATACAGCATGTGTGCCAAACATGGCCCTGGTTTGACAGAGGTGGCACTGTCTTTAAGGCAGCACACAACACTTGGGCCAGACGTGAATTCAAATATTTGGCCGAGATGTTATAAATTTATATGTAAGCCATTTAGGTTTGGCCTATAACTTGACCCATATTTAAAATACATTTTTATCATATTCAAATAAATAAATAAATAAATAAGCCTTATCAGGTCGCTTCTAGAAAAAGCACGCCTATAGCACGCCTAAAGCGCAATGATTCATGGGTTTATCAATTTCATTGAAGTTGTAACACACTAACATATCTGGCCAAGTTCTTGTCTGGAAGCCAGACTTGGTCTAGTCATATACTGAAATTCACTGCGGCACATGGACTAAGCAAAAGCTGATTGTGTGGGCCAGAGATTTTTTGCTATGTGGGTTATTCCCCTGTTATTTTGGGAATAATTTATAACTATGGTTTGGTTTAATGGAAGGGAATAGATATGGATTACAGTTTTGAACAAAAATTGTTCCACAATTAACATAGATGTTAATCCAGGATCGTATCATACTTGGCAAACTTATGATGTGCCAACCCCACAGTAACCTGTTGAGTTTTATTACCATCTACACCTACCACAACCCTAAACTCAACTCCACAGTAGCCTGATGGCTTTATTAATATCTACACCTATCCCAACCTTAAACCCAACCGCACAGTAACCTTTAATGTTTTAATATTGTGTACTACATCAACCCTAAACCCAGCCAAGTTGCGCAATACCTCCCACTTAAAGGTCAGCAGGCTGCAGCAATACCTACTTGTAAATATTTGCAATGCATTATATTGATTTTCTGCGATATATGTTGTAATATTAATACAATTTCACTGGATGGATTGAATACCAAACCCAACATATAAACAAATAAAATATCTAAACAAGACAATAGCAAATAAACAGACTAATCGCAGGAAATACATACTAAAATGATTGCCTTAACTAGCCGATCACTTCTGCTGAGCACGTGAACACAATGGCCAATCACTGATGTTTAAGAATGCACTCAACACAGCACTCAAATGTTAGCGGGAAATTATTATTTTTAAAAATTCAGTACCAAACCCGTTAAATTTGACAACACTAGACGCGTGTATTTCCAATGAGCCTACTGTATGTTGGATGCTATGATTTCTTACATCTCATTAGCACATGAACAAAAAGCATGTATAGTATACTCTGACAAAGTGTTCACATCTTCTCCTACAGACTATGTTCTTGGCCAAAAAGGCAGTGGGAAATCTCTGGAGACGTCCTGTAGAGGACAGGGACTGATGTGAAGAGTCTAAGATCAGGATCTGTGTGTATTAAGTGCCTGAGGGCAGGATCACTCCCCCGTAGAGACCCTTTTCTCTTTCAATTCAACTCCTTTTGTTAAAGAATAACTGGCAAAAGACTGATCCACTGGATATATAGTCTTGCTATGAGATATAGTTGACTCTTGATGGTAATTTGTTCACCAGAAATTCACCATGGTAACCAAAACCTCCACCAAAATAACTATGGATGTTAGCTGCATCTTATTGCTTTGACAATTTTTCTTGGATATGAATCAAGAATTATACTAAAACATCTATTTATAGGCAAACTTAGTCTTCAATAACTTAACATTCATAAATTAGTATTAATTAGTGAATATTCTGTGGTGGAATTTGTTATTTTTATTACTGAACATGCAAAGCAATGGCAGCAATATGTTCACTCACGCAGAGCTGACCAACAAAATCTCACGACTTATGGTGGCAGATGGAATGAAGATATCAAATTAAATGTCACAAGTTAATTTATTGGCCTGCTAGAATTATTGCTCAATTTGCAACCCAAGATCAGTCTGAAAACGTAGCCCCACGGACGATTCTGGAGACCGTGATTTACGTATGGCTGCATTTAGTTTTTTCAAGCGAACGCTACAGGGTGGTGTGACGCCGCTCCTCTTTGCGCTTGCCGGCTGACGGCTCACCTCCTTCGTATGGAGGGCTTTCCTGCCGCAACCAGTTTGTCTGGTTAGCTCGTCGTGTTACGTCGGCGGAGCTGAGGCCCAGAGGAGGAACGGCTTCGAGTCCGAGGAAGAGCGGTTTCAGAATTCAGGTAAGACAAAAAACAGAATCCAAAAACTAAAGCAAACGAGTTCGTAAAGGGGCAAGAATGCAGTGAAATCTGAAAACGCGATCAAAATCGGACAAAGGCTTTTCTTTTTCTGGACGACTTTTGTAAATTATCGTTTGGGTTTAGAAAAGGAGGAGGATGGCTGGGTTGGCCGATTGGCCACCCAGTCAGTTGTTCAGTCATTCAGTCAGTTGGACAGATGGCCTCCGGTAGCTTTTTACACGAGAACAGCGCGGGCGTTAGAGATGCGAAAAAACGCGCACAGCGTCCTCTCGCGGATTAGCGAAAACAAACACTGCACAAATACGTACCTCCCGGAATGTATTTCGCTGTCTCCAGAAACGTACACAGGGCTACGTTTCCAGAATGAGCCTGTGTTGTCCATTTGGCTGATGTGTAGCAAGAACTTAGTTATACTGTATGCTGAATAATAAACAGCAAACCAGTGTGCTTGTGAAAAGGCTATTCGTTTGTAAGTCTTTGGACGAAAGCGTCTGCCAAATGACTATATGTAAAATGTATTTATGGTTGACATGAAATGTAACATAGTCTTTTTTTCTCTGTTGTGACTAGGGGTGTCACTGATAACGGTTGATCCATGGTTCGTATGAATCACAACCCACAGTTTGGAACAAATGTGACCCACGGAATAATACATTTTTTACTGTAGATTAATCCTAAATTTGTAATGATCACAGAAAGAGATCACCTCTCACGTCATTCAAATAACATGTATGAAAGCATTTAGGCAGCACAGCATAGATGGCATCATGAAGAAAGAACATTATGTAGAAATACTGTAGCCAGGTATTCAGCCAGGAAATTTAAAATTGGCCACAAATGGGTCTTCCAATCAGACCATGACCCTAAGCACACTGCCAAATTGGTTCAAATGTGCTTTAAGGCCAACAGAGTGAATGTTTTGGAGTGGCCATCACAAAGCTCTGAGCTCAATCATATAGAGAATTTGTGGGCAGATTTGAAAAAGCTTGTGCAAGCAAGACAAATTTGACTCAGTTAAACCAATTTTGTCAGGAGGAATGGGCCAAAATTCCTGCAAACTATTGTGAGAAGCTCGTGGAAGGCTACCCAAAACATTTGACCAAAAGCTATACAGTTTAAAAGCAAAGCTAAAACAATAACAAGGAAATGTATGTAAACTTTTGACTGTCTAGAAATTAATAAAAAAATTTCCAAAAAAAAAATTTAAAATCTCTTAATATTCTGACATTTAGCAAACGTAAATCATTTAGGTAATTCTAATGGACCAAAAATAGTAAACGTTTAGTATGATTTATCATCAGACTTTTTTTTTTTTTTTTAAAGGTTATGCTCCTTTTTTTTAGAGTGCATGTAAACTTCTGGTTTCAACTGTATACGAGAGACGGTCTAAAATCCGGATTTGCCTGAACTTTTAGCTGCATGGCTAAACCTTAAGAGTGCACAGTCATGAGTCTAGATTTCTGCAGATATCTCGTTTCCTCTCTTGGCATATCTCATTATCCTCTCCTCCCCTTTCTTCATCCTTCACTATCATCTCATCGTGTCTCAGCATCCATCTCTGCTTTCTTCCTCCACTGCTCTCTCCAGGGCTGATGAGTAGATATGAAGAGCCGCCGCAGGACCAGAGCATGAGCGACTGCCAGCTATTCTAAACAGCCAATCACATTCCAAGTGATTTACATCAGCCAATCAGCTCAGGCTAGACTAAAAGCCTTTAGGAAGTCATTATGAGTAAGAAGAGCATTCATTTGAATGTGGAGTTGAATATATGGATGCATATATATATATATATATATATATATATATATATATATATATATATATATATATATATATATATATATATATATATATATATATATATAAGGTAAAGGTGTGAACACCCTCCTTTAATTAATTATTAATTAAGGTTTAATTTGATGTAGTAATCAGGAGAGGACTGATCTTCATGTTACACCATATTTATCATAATCTAAAGCTATTAAAAAAAACCTTTGTTCAAGGATGGGAGGGAAAACATACACGTTTAATATAATGTGTGTACAATTTATAAAAAAGTTAAACAAACCTTCAGTGGTCAGTGGTGACAGTGACGATGCCTATTAGCCTGCATTGTTTCAGTTGACCTATTACATGATACATGAAATTAAAAAAAAATAATAATAGAACAAGTATAATAAAAAAATACACAAGAAGTCGACGAAGAAAAACGAACAAGAACTTATTATTATTATTATTATTATTATTATTATTATTATTATTTATTTTATTGAAATTAATAACAAAATTTAAAAATAATAAATAACATGATTTTTATTGTTGTTATTATTAGTATAAATATTTATACATATTGTTATATTGTTTTGATTTTAAATAAAATAACTATTCTAAAATAATAATAATAATTATTATTATAATCATTTTATAAATATTATTATTATTATTCTTTTGAATACAATAATTGTTAATAATAATAATAATAATAGTAGTAGTAATCCTAAATCATTATTTTTATTAGTATTTAGAAATATTTACAAAAATGTTAATATATAATTTTTCAAATTTACCACTTTTTTTACATTCCTTAAAAATAAATTAAATGAAAGCTAACATTAACATGAAACGAAACAGTGTAAAACAATTAATAAGCATAAGAAAAACAGACAACAAAAACACTAAAACACTATACTAATTTAAAATGAAAACTGCAGTTATAAAAACAATCCAAATTAACACTTTAAGGGTGAATGGAAACACCTCCTGCAAGTCAACATCGATGGCTAACCTCTAATGCACCCGTGTCCAACACAAAATAATTTCTCATTAAGCTCAAATAAACACATCACACTATTTGTTGTAGAATCGTCTTGTTGCTCATCTACTTTAATTCTCGAGTATAGGTAGATCTGACTCATGAATGGAATATATTTTTCCAGTTACTACAGAATTCAGTTTTATTCTTTCCTTAGAAATGCGCAGGTTGTCCAACCCCATGAGTCTCTGAAAGGATGACAAATTTACAAAGACCAACTGGCTTTTCCTTATGGGAATGACCCACTAGTACATTTACATTTCTATTCATAGTAAAACAAAAAAGGCAGGCTAACAGGGTAATATGTATAAATATAAATATATAGGGTTTAGGGTAATTAGGCAAGCTAATGTATAACGATGGTTTGTTCTGTAGACAGTTGGAAAAAAAATAGCTTAATTGGGCTAATAATTTTGTCCTTAAAATGGTGTTTAAAAAATATAAAACTGCTTTTATTCAAGCCGAAATAGAACAAATAGAAGAAAATATATTATCAGACATACTGTAAAAATGTCCTTGCTCTGTTAAACATCATTATGGAAAAATAAAAAAAAAAGAAAGAAAATATATATATATATATATAATATATATGTATATTCACACACACAGTTGAAGTCAGAATTATTAGCCCCCATTTAATTTTTTTTTTTTTAGATATTTTCCAAATGATGTTTATCAGAGCAAGGAAATGTCCACAGTATGTCTGATAATATTTTTTCTTCAGGAGAAAGTTTTATTTGTTTTATTTCGGCTGGAATAAAAGCAGTTACTAATTTTTTAAACATCATTTTAAGGACAAAATTATTAGCCCCTTTAAGCTATTTTTTCCCGATAGTCTACAAAACAAACCATTTATATACAATAACTTGCCTAATTACCCTAAAGTGCCTAGTTAACCTAATTAACCTAGTGCAGCGTTTAAATGTCACTTTAAGCTGTATAGAAGTGTCTTGAAAAATATCTAGAAAAATATTATTTACTGTCATCATGGCATAAGTATTAAATAGTGTTGGACAATTGGCAAAATGGGAAATGGCAATAACTGTATTTAAAATTCAGCATGAATAATTTCGAGCTTGACTGTATATGTAAATAAATACACTTGCACATGCACACACATACACTATGGCCAGTTTAGTTTCTTCAATTCACCAATCGTGCATGTCTTTGGACTGTGAGGGAAACTGAAGCACCCGGAGGAAACCCACGCCAACACGGGGAAAACATGCAAACTCAACACAGAGATGCTAACTGGTCCAGCTGAGGGTCGAACCAGCGACCTTCTTGCTGTGAGGTGACAGCGCTAACCACCGAGCCACAGCGTCACCACAATTTGTAAAAATTTTATTAAAAATTGCTATTGCAATTGCAATTATTAAATTACAAAAGAAATACTTAAAAATAGATACAAACATAACATAATAAAATAACAATCAAAACATTAGAAAACTTACAATTACATTTCATTCATTTTCTTTTCAGCTTAGTCCCTTTATTTATTAAGGGTCGACACAGCAGAATGAACCGCCAACTTATCCAGCACGTTTTACGCAGCAGTTGTCCTTCCAGCTGCAACCCATCACTGGGAAACCCATACACTCTCATTGACACACATACAGTACACTACGGACAATTTACCATAAGAACATGCCAACTCCACAAAGAAATGCCAACTGACCCAGCCAAGCCTTGAACCAGCAACCTTCTTTCTCCGAGGCGACATCGTTACCCACCGCACCGCCACAATTACAAAAAATACACTCATTATGTTTTTAAATCTATGGCATCACAAATTACTCCCAAAACAAGATGAAATTTCTGAAGTAGTAATACAGGACAGAACCAATACTGCTGTAGTAAATAGTTCTGCTATATCAAAGCCCAAAAGTGCTGTGACTCACAGTTTACTGTAAATACAGAGAGGAGAGTCTCTAGACGCCAAAGAGAAAAAAAACCTGGCCACATCACACGCTCTTCAACACCAGCTGATCCTAAAAGACTTAAGAGTTTTGGCCGTACTGTAGTTAAGGCTATAAAAGAAGAACAGTCGTCATTTAATTATGAAACTGTTTCCCCTTCACTGACTCACATCTCTTCCAGCACCTGTGAGTCAATCAATCAATCAGTGCAGCTCAGCCAATCAGAGGCAGCGCATACAGGAAAGGAGGCGGGACGAGCAGGAAATGATGTGGTCAGATTCATCAGTGTAAAACATGTGGAGACGTAGGGATGGACCCTTGAGGAGCATTAGTCTGATGAATAGAGCTGTGTGTGAATAACACAATGCCAATCCAGCCCACAGACAAATGCTTCCTGACCTCTGCAGACCGCACAGGCCGTGTGTTCTGGCTTTGAGGATGAAATGCTAACAGCGGTGTTAAAAATAAAGAAAATCTGCATAATTCCTGTGTCATCTCAGCTCTGAACAAACACCAGGTGTACAGTGATTCTGACACTATTGTGTGATAACACACACACACACACACACACACACACACACACACACACACACACACACACACACACATTAACCTAACATAAAAAGACAAACAGAGAAACACAAACACACACATAGAAAACAAACCCACACACACAAACTAACAGACACACACAGGTACACACTAAAAGACAAACACACACACACACGCACACACACACACACACACGCACGCACGCACGCACGCACGCACGCACGCACACACAAACACACACACACACACACACACACACACACACACACAGACACTCAATCACTCACGCACACACATTAACCTAACATACAAAGATGAAGAACCACACAGAAACACGTCCACACACACACACCCACCCACAGAAAACAAACACACACATACATACACAATAACATACAAAGGCACACCCACACACAGAAAGACAAACAAACAGACACAAAGACTATGAAGGTAAATCTGTTGCGTAACTCGAGAGCTTGCAAATGTAAATGTGAGCACTTGTGATAATAATATTTGTATGTGTAGGTTGAAATGTACACTTACAGCTCTGATGTGAACAGCTGCATCCCTCGATTTGCACACACACACAACAATCCACACACTTGTGTTTTAAATTGGAAGTTGCAGATTAATAGTTGTGTATTTGTAAAATGTCATTTACAAATACAAAATGACAGACACACGTGTGCACGGCAAATTTGATTGCATCTTATCTCTACAACCACAGGTCGGCACTCACAACCTCTCAGTTTCGTCAGTACAACTACAAATCTCCCGCGCTCTGACTTTTTCTACACATCTCCCGCGATCTCTGCAGCAGAACTCATCTGTGCACTTGCAATTGCAGAGGCGTGAGCAGCGCGGGGCGGGGGAGGGGCGAGGCAGGTGTAAAGCTGTTTGATTGGCTGATGCCTGACCAATGAACAATGCCAGCAGCCAACAGGACTGAGGTGCAAAAGAATCATTTGCCACGATTATTTTATTATTTAGGGTTTATTTAAACTCTTTTCTGAAGAGATTCTTGTTAAAAATCATAAATTCTGTGGAAATGTACATACCAGCAAAAGAGCAGCAAAGCCAGTTTATTGGCTAGAGCCAGCCAATGAGATGGGGCGTTTCTGTTTGTCAGGACACAGGGCAGCTCACGTTGTTGGAGGCCTCGAGCAATCAGAGGGTAAGTTATGATTTTTAATAATTATCTATATGTTCAATACTGTTAGCTAAGCTAAGGACTGTGCTAGGTGCTTCTCTAGTTTGTTTTTTTATATAAGAAACAGTTATGAGTTATGTAGGAGTTGCTTTCTATCATGTTATATCGTTCTAAAGATACAATTCAACCCACATGAAATAAGTTGTAGTAGTATTTATAGTAAATAATATTACGTTTTTGAACCATACTAACTATAGTAAACTGTATTATACTGTATATACTGCAGTATCTACAACTTTGTTAATGAATGCAACAGCACACTGTAATATTAACTAGCATGAACTTTAATAAATTGAAGTATATATATATATATATATATATATATATATATATATATATATATATATATATATATATATATATATAGCTTAAATTTGATAAGATTGAAATATAGCTATCTGTTTAAAACTAAACATTCTAATGTCATTTATTATGCAAATATCAAGTTGAAACAAATCTGTTAAGAACACATATTTATATGTAAAACCTAATACATTTTAAAGCAGTTTCATTTCTTTCTGATTTATACATCTACATCCATTACATCTGATTTAGGTCCACAACTTGCATCCTTCAACATGATATGTGTGTTTAAAGGAAGAGCAACTAGGTGAGGGAGACAGTGTCCATCGCTCGGCTGAGGGTCCACTTTGAGCATCTCATCTGCAGGGTTAAGCAACATAAGCTGAACAGTCATCATCTCTCTCTATTACAGCGAGCATCAACCAGCTTTACACAATGGCTTGCTTTTTGCCCATTACTAAAGGTTTGAGCAAAGGATTAAAGAGGAGATAACATTTGATGGGTAATGATGAAGTTGGATTTACCACCTCCATCTCATTTTGAACAAGGAAAAACCCTGAAATATTTCAATACAAGTAACTAGACATTTGCACTGCACTTATTTGCACTGTAAATTTTATTTCACAAATTAATGTTAAACATTTCCCTTACAGAACAGGTGTCAAACTCAGTTCCTGGAGGGCTGCAGCTTTGCAAAGTTTAGTTCTAACCCTAATTAAACACACCTGATCAAACTAACTGAGTCCTTCAGGTTTGTTTGAAACTTTCACTTAAGTGTGTTGAAGCAGGGTTGAAACTAAAAACGTGCAGGGTTACGGCCCTCCAGGAACTAAGTTTGACAGCCCTACTTTACAGTAAAGTGTAAAAATACTACATTAAACAATTATCAAAATAAAAGTTGTGTGTTGGTGAGTGTGTGTTTTGTTCAAATCTGTAGTCATCTTGGCAGGTAAAAAGAGAAAACAAATGGTTGGCTTCCTCTTGAATGATCTGAATCATTTGGAAGTGTTTGTAGATGAGCTGGATCATCATGTCATCTTTAGCATAAATAACATCCTATTCAAGCTATGCAGCTTCTCTGAGTTTCTCATCGACTTGAAACATGCTGATCTCTCCTGTCACTCCATCCTTACAGGAAACTGAGAAATAACCTATAGTTAGTAACTTTCATAATTAAAAAAGTGATATAAAGGACACACTGTACACAAACATGTAAATAGATAGATAGATAGCCATGATGCAGGTTATTATAACAAAAACCAGTATAATCAGTGAGAAACTGAAACGCCTAGTGTTATTTTTAATTGCTATTAATGTGTGTGTAAATATACTTTCATTTGTTAAAGTTCATGCTAGTTAATATTACAGTGTGCTGTTGCATTCATTAACAAAGTTGTAGATACTGCAGTATATACAGTATAATACAGTTTACTATAGTTAGTATGGTTCAAAAACGTAATATTATTTACTATAAATACTATTACAACTTATTTCACGTGGGTTGAATCGTATCTTTAGAACGATATAACATGATAGAAAGCAATTCCTACATAACTCATAATTGTTATATAAAAAAAACAAACTAGAGAAGCACCTAGCACAGTCCTTAGCTTAGCTAACAGTATTGAACATATAGATAATTATTAAAAATCATAACTTACCCTCTGATTGCTCGAGGCCTCCAACAACGTGAGCTGCCCTGTGTCCTGACAAACAGAAACGCCCCATCTCATTGGCTGGCTCTAGCCAATAAACTGGCTTTGCTGCTCTTTTACTGGTATGTACATTTCCACAGAATTTATGATTTTTAACAAGAATCTCTTCAGAAAAGAGTTTAAATAAACCCTAACTAATGAAATAATCGTGGGAAATGATTCTTTTGCACCTCAGTCCTGTTGGCTGCTGGCATTGTTCATTGGTCAGGCATCAGCCAATCAAACAGCTTTACACCTGCCCCGCCCCGCGCTGCTCACGCCTCTGCAATTGCAAGTGCACAGATGAGTTCTGCTACAGAGATCGCGGGAGATGTGTAGCAAAAGTCAGAGCGCGGGAGATTTGTAGTTGTACTGACGAAACTGAGAGGTTGTGAGTGCCGACCTGTGGTTGTAGAGATAAGATGCAATCAAATTTGCCGTGCACACGTGTGTCTGTCATTTTGTATTTGTAAATGACATTTTACAAATACACAACTATTAATCTGCAACTTCCAATTTAAAACACAAGTGTGTGGATTGTTGTGTGTGTGTGTGCAAATCGAGGGATGCAGCTGTTCACATCAGAGCTGTAAGTGTACATTTCAACCTACACATACAAATATTATTATCACAAGTGCTCACATTTACATTTGCAAGCTCTCGAGTTACGCAACTGATTTACCTTCATAAAAGACTAACATGCACAATTACACAAAAGCACACACAGACACTTACACACACACATACACAGATACACAGTAACACAAACACACACACATACACACACACAAAGAGACAGACACACTAACACGCAGACAAAGAAACAGGCACAAACACACACACACACACACACACACACTCACGAACAGACACACAGACTAACATACACACACACAGAAACAAAATAACACAGACAGACATGTACATTAACACACACACACAAACACACACAAACACACACACACACACACACACACTCACACTCACACTCACACAAACCAACATACACACACACAGAAACAAAATCACACACACAGACATGTACATTCACAAACACACACACACACAGACACAGACAGACAGACACACAGACTAACATACACACACACAGACACGCAGACAGACCGACACTCAGACTAACTGACACTCAGACTAACATAAGCACAGACACAAAAACACACACAAACACACACACACACACACACACACACTTACACACACACACACACACACACACACATTAACCTAACATACAAAGACACACAAACACAGAAAGACAAACACACAGACACAGACTAACATGCACATTCACACAGACAAAGGGATACAGATACAAACACACACACACATTAACCTATCATACAAAGACACACACACACGGACACACAGAACGACAAACACACATACTCACGCACATGCACGAACACACAAAACAGACACACATACAAACACACACAGACAGAGACACACAAACACAGATACAGAAACACCCACACACAAAGACACATGCACACAAACAGACACACACACACACACACACACACATTTTTATGATTTACAGAAATATTTACAGTTTTCAATCAAAACAAGACCAGTTTTAAATTAGTGAAAATAAAGTTTTCTGCCTCAGATATTATTGCATAAATATATGCATTTATTATAATTTTTTATTATTCTTTTTAAAAGTGACATTCTTGTGCATATTTTTAAATGCAAAATTGTATAATATGTATTAATATGTGATATGCATACATATACTTTATACAGTACATAAGCATCCATATGATATGAACCATAAACATCATCCTAATTAGGTGTCGCCCAGTCACTTTCTCTCAGGATCTCCATGCGCAGATGATATGCCACGACCAGACAATCATAGAAAGACAAAAATGAAATAAATATAATCAACACAGCAAACCCACATCTTTAATTAAACCCTAGAACTGGGATCTGTAATCTTCTCGGACTGCTAACCACCACACCAGAGCCACAGAATTCCCGGAATAACTCGCTAGAACGAACAAAAGCTTAGACGGTAATCTGAAGTGACACATCCCGCCTCCGTTCGGGACAAATTGGGTGACTTGATCAAGGATCTCATATCGAAAGCTGTGATAAACTCGTTAAATGTTAACGATTTAGGGACGAGCTCCGCTGAACCTCCCTATCAATATTTTATCGGCCTGCCTTGCAGAATCAAGCTCTTTAATCACAAAGGGGAGGTGAGGATCTTTCTTGCCAAAAGCATGTTGGCAAATTTGCAGTCTTCAGCAAGACTCGAGCCGACACAGATCGCACTGAGGACTTCTGCTTTTTTTGCGGCGATTAAACTCCAAACTTCATTTCACCATGACCTCCGCATCCGTTTTTCACTGTACGAACTTCATTTTTTGTTTCCTTATCTGCGGTGTGTATTTACTTCTATGCCTTAGCTTGGCCTCGCTGAATCATTTTGTGAGGCTGAGCGACCCTTTAAACAACCTTTCAGACTGGCTGTTACACAAAAGCACAGCGTTTCTGACAGCAGGCCCGAAATGCTCACAATAATTGAGTCGCTACAGTGGCTGAACAAGCGGATATAGAGACGTATATAACTCTATATGAGGTTACGCAGGAGAAACAGTACACACAAACAAACAAACAAACAAAACATGAATGTGCGAGCTTTGTATGTGCCAACCGAATCTACTGTATGTGTGCCCATGAAGAAATGAGGGTTAGATTAAAATGAACTCATTTCGAAGTTGTCCTGGACGTGAATAAATGGTCGTTCACAGCAAGCATGATAACTTTAATTTAGTGCTGGGCAAAGATTATTCGTGAATAATCATAATCACATTACAAAATTATAGTGTTATATATATATATATATATATATATATCTATATATATATATATATATATATATTTATATATATATATCTATATATATACTATATATATATATATATATATATATATATATATATATATATATATATATATATATATATATTATTTTTTATTTATTTATTTTTTTAAATATGTATATGTATATATTGGATAAAAATGTATCCAAAATATGTATATATTCATTCATTCATTTTCTTGTCGGCTTAGTCCCTTTATTAATCCAGGGTCGCCACAGCGGTATATGTATAATTGTGTGTGTGTGTATCTATCTATCTATCTATCTATCTATCTATCTATCTATCTATCTATCTATCTATCTATCTATCTATCTATCTATATATATATATATATATATATATATATATATATATATATATATATATATATATGTATATATATTGCCTTGTTAAAATGATCTATGAGTATTTTACTCATCTTTTAAGTATTTAACTCATATTACAGCACAATGAGACATTTTCACCACTGGAGGGCGCATGTTCACAACAAACAAAGTTATATTTACCTCAAATTCTCTATCGAACTCCTTTTTTTCAACATTATTCAAACCATAATGTGAGTACAGCAACATATATAACACTATTCTAGTAGTGTTGAATTTTTAATGATAAAAAAAATCTTATTAACATATTCTGTCTTTAAAATCCAGCTAAAGGTATCATAAGTGCCACAGTGTTTGTCCATGCTCCACTGTGTACACACTGCAGGGAAACTATGGCGTCTGTAGATCTTACAGAATCGCTGTGAGGATAAAGCAGAGAATCTCTGAGGATCAGAAGACATCTTAGCACTAACCCACCTTGCATGCTTCTACAATGAGAACATACATAGCAGAGCAAACTGAAGCTTGCTGAAATGCGTTCACGTGACTTCAACACTGCAACAGAGGTGTAAAATGAAGACATGATAAACCACTGCTGCTCTAACAGAGTCCCTGCTGTTTAACCAATCTACTGCTCAACTAAATCCACCATTGTTAAGCTAGATAATATACATGCATGCGATAAAAGAAAAATAAAAGCAGTGAAGTCTAAAATGACACTACAGACATACACAAATTCACTTGTATATGAGGGATCAGAACACGAACCAAGCACTAACACAAGGGATTTTTTGAAGTAATAGTTGTTTTAAAAAGATTTCCAACAATGATTTAACACAGATGTTTATAGGCTGTGTGCATAGTGACTTCCGAGTATAATTCTGTCATGTTTGCTATTTTAAGATGATTTCAGAATGTGCTGTTCTCAATTGCCACGTATTACCTAGCAACGCAAAGATACATCGGATTAATGATTCAATCAGGTTTTAAAACTTGTGCATTGTACTCCACCCTAAAGTGTATGTATAAATATTTGTGTATACACGGCCAAATAAAAGTCTTATAAGTTTTAGTAACAGAAAAAAATAATAACTTGACTTCTAGCTGATCATTTGGTATCAGAAGTGGCTTATATAAAAGGCAAAGGCCCCTAGATTATGCTTATTTTAACAAAATAAAATATGATCATGCCTTGATTTTTAATTATTTAATTAGGACAGTAAAGTTTGACTTTGCTTAGACAAAAGTCTTCTCACTACAAAAAAAAAAAAAAATGTACAGTAATGTTAAAATAGGTGTTTTAAAAATACGCCAGCATATAACCCAACTATAGATTATTATAGCACCCTCCCAACTATGGGTTATTTTAACCCAATGCATTGGGTTATTTTGATTAAATGTTATTTTTTCCATTCTGGCATTACTACAACTATTTATTTTATAATTATAGCTGTGTAAACAAATAAATGTCTCCGCTGTGCCCTATAGGTGAGAATGATGGCCGGTTATCCCAAATATGTGTATCATTTCTTTAAAAAAAACAAACTGTAGAGAAGAACACGTGAGGTAGAAAAAACTCTATATCCATTTAATATTAATATTAAGAGTGCTGGTGAAACGGATATAAAAAACACGACACGGAGAGGTCATTTGATAAAACAAAAACAATATTATTGTGCTAGAGCTTAACTTTTAAACCGCAAAAACAACATTACAAACGCATATAACTACAGCTGTTCTGTGTCAATTAAATCAGTATAACTGGTTGAGTTATAATATAAATAACCAAATAAAGGTTATAAATAACCCAACAAAGCACCAAATATTTAACCCAGCTGTTTGAGTTATTAATAAATAACCTAATAAAGGTTAAAAATAACCTATCAAAGCACCAAATATGTTTAACTCAACTATTGGGTTAAATAAATAACTCAACGTTGTTTAGTGAGTGTAGAATATAAAGTCATGCTGCAGTGGAAAAATATTTATGATTGTGTATGACTCCCATGAGCTTGGAGGACTGCATCCAAACATCTCTGCAATGACTCAAATTACTTATTTATAAAGTCATTTTGAATGGCAAAGAAAGCGTTCTTGCAGAGTTCATCAATATTCTTTGGATTCATCTTCAATGCTGCCTCCTCCATCATCTTACCCCAGACATGCTCAATATAGTTCATATCTGATGACTGGGCTGGCCAATCCTGGAGCGCTTTGTCCATCTTTGATTTCAGGATCTTTAATGTGGAGGCTGAAGTATGAGAAGGATTGCTACCCTGCTGAAGAATTTGCCCTCTCCTGTGGTTTGTAATGCAATGGGCAGCACAAATGTCTTGATACCTCAGGCTGTCGATGTTGCCATCCACTCTGCAGATCTCTCGTACACCCCCATACTGAATGCAACCCCAAACCATGATTTTTCCTTCACCAAACTTGACTGAATTCTTGAATATCTTGGGTTCATGCAGGTTTTAATGTGTTATCTGCAGTATTTGTGATGATTGGGATGCAGTTCAACAGATGATTCATCGGAAAAAAAATCAACCTTCAGCCACTTTTCCAAATGGTCAAATAGGTATCTTGTATGTTTGTCAAGTATTCATAATTATACAATAATTAAACTAATTATGAATGAACAATGAATGAACAATAATTAAACGAATTTTAAAAACTAAACTAAGGTAAATCAGGTAAACATATTTTCATAATTTTAAGAAATGGCCTTATTTGAAAGTTGCTAACAAGTGTAAATATAAACAGAAAATTTACAAAAATTATATATGTCTATATATCTACATTTGATAATATTTTAAAATAAAATACAAACATTTTAAATTGTTAAAACATTTCCCAATATTACTGTGTTTATTGCATTTTGATAAACGCAACACTGGTGAGCATAACTTTTAAACCCAACAACAGATAAGACAAAAAGACAATTACCTTCATACAATAAAGGAGAGACCAAACTTTACACAGCACAGAATTCATAAGGGTAACAATCAACTTTGGCCTAAAAAAAAAAATCACCCCATTCATCTGTTGTTGGCAGTACTGGTAAGCTAATTTTGGACCCTGCGGCCAAACACACACAAAGAAACGTTCTCAGCAGGCCGTGAGTGGCAGTGAGTGAGCAGTCACACAGGTGCAGGTCAGAGCAGCAGAAACATCATCTTACAGCCGCTCTGCCAACACTCCTTACCAATTCAATCAACACGTCAACAAACAAGCAGCCTTCCAGCACAATACACAATGAGAGTGAGAGAGAAGAGAGAGAGAGAGAGAGAGAGAGAGAGAGAGAAGACTGGGGAAAGAGAACAAGCGGTACACAAAATGGAAAAAGGAAAAGCATTCCAAAACCTATGCCTATGTCAAGAGAAATGCATTATTTTAATGCTATAGAAATCTGAAATAATTTTTGCTTATAGTTTTTGT